>NC_056749.1:693707870-693847870 GCF_019279795.1 Protopterus annectens
TTACCCTAAAAACCAAAATTAACCAGATCCTTTTTGGCTATTACAAACTTTTGATATTTATTACCCCAAATCTTGTGCATCTATATGCAAAGTTGTTCTCTAAACTGAGCTACAATGTGGCTTCTACCTCCTTACCTGTACTTCATCTCATAACTTAAAAGCTCTCTAAATTCTTTCTAGTGGTAGCTGTAGATTCTTCTCCACACCACTTGCATTTCTCCCTCATTGACTAACTGGATATCCATAAATGAATGTACCATTCTCCTCTCTTACATCTATAAAAATTTTGAATTTGTGATACCACTTCAATTTCCTTTAAGGCTTCGACCCAATGTTACCTCCTGTTTCCTAGATTCCCAACCCAATGACACCCATCCTTTACCTGGACTGTGTGACTCTCTAGCCTCCTCCCACCATTCCTTTTCTGTGTCCAGTACAAAGGTCTGGAATAGCCTTTGTAGTAGCAATAAGAACAGTTATTCCACCTCTGAGTTTTGAACTAAGCTTACAATGTTCTTAAAGTAAATAGCCTGTCTTCCTTAACCCATTCATCTAAAATAATGTTTTATTTTTCTAAATCAAAATCAAAGTTGCTTGTTTCTCCTTCCACATGCACTTATGCTCCTTCCGCCATCCTCTTCTTCCTTAAAATATAAAGGAGTTTTTTTTTTGTATGTTTGAAACCTCTTCTATTTTTTTCAAATCTGGTAATGTAAGAAACATAGTACGTTACAATGTTAGCACTACCAAACCCAGTATTTGATTTCTAGTGTAACTGTATTCACTTTAATAACTATTTAATCTTTTGTTCTAAACAAGTCCTGTAATATTGCACAGAAGATAGGCTCATTTTCTTATAGTCATTAAGCTGGAATTGTTTTGTCTTAATATCATAGTCCTAGTCTGTGGCTGAAATGGGGTCATGGTGATTAGCCCAGAACTTGTTTGCAAAACAATAAAACAAACAAAGAAACAAACAAACAAAAGAAAGCAAATAAAAAAAGTCTAGTTGTAATCCATCTGTATATTTTATCAGTCCATCAATCTTTGAATGTAATGACACCTCCTGTATGTTCAAAACTAAATGCATAATGCAGTTAGATAATGCCCAATGAACATTAACAAAATTTTAATAAAAACATTCTCTGGTTAGAAAGCAGACGTTCCCTGTTTGGAATACAAGTCCTGTAGTTCTAAAACATGCAGCTACAAAAAATGAATGTGCAATTGCCAAAGACAGTGAATGCCTATATTCACTAGTGCTATCATTAAAACACAGTTCATAGGTTTATAGGTTCATAGGTAGGTACTAGGCTATCTGCCCTAGGGCATTTATAAGCCTAGCCAGAATGTGTTGGCTTTCGCCTCCCTTTTAGACTAGATTCCTGAGCCTCTGTCCAGCACGGCCATAGAAGTGATCCCAGGAGTAAATTTACGATTTCCCATCCACTCATCAAGATTTCTCTTGAAGAGGGTCAGCGAGGGGCTCTGCCTAACATGGACTGGGATTCTATTCCAGAGCGAGGGAAACCTTTGGGATATGAATCTATCCCTCCAGCATGTCCTATTTATTGTTGTGCTAAGGTTTAAATCCCTGGAGCATGCAGCTCTAATGGATCTGGTTTTCTTGAGGTGGAGCATGTCCAACAATTCCAGGTTAGACATGGCCTTGTACATCAGGCAGAGATCGCCTCTGAGTAGGCGGTAAACAACTGAGTAGAGCTGGAGTTTCTTTAGTCGAGCTGCATAGGGCATCTGTTTGAGGCCCACGATCCTCTTGGTGAGGTATTTTTGAGGTCTCTCCAGCTGTTGCAGGTGTTGGGTGAGGTACATCCCAAATGGGGCATTGTACTCAATTATGGGCCTGATGAGCGATGAGTAGAGGGGCACAATGGCCTCTCTTGATCTAGATGTGAACCCTTTTGTGATTAGGTGAGTAATATAGAATGTTTTTCTAACCACTTTGGCAATGTGATTGTCAAAGGAGAGGTTACTATCTACTTGGGTCTCCAGATCCCTAATTACTTCTTCCGTACTTAGTGGATTACCTCCTATGTGGTAGTTTGTGGGCACTTTGTTTTTCCCAAAGGGGATGACTATGCATTTTTTGGCATTTAGCTTGAGGTATCCGTCTCCGTAAGGCCCTTCTGGAGGATGCTTGTGTCAGCCTGCGAGTCGATTATGGCTCCCAGTTTGCAATCATCTGTGAACTTGGTAAGCCACAGTCCTCCCATGTTTGCCCGTACCTCAGAGAAGTATATACCGAACAAGAGGGGTCCCAGGACTGAGCTGTGGGATGCCACTTGTAACCGGTTTAGAGTCTGACATGGCACCTGCGACTCTGACCATGTGAGTTCTATCCCTGAGCCAGTTTGCAACCCATCTTGTGACATATGGGTTAATATTTAAGCTGGTAAGCTTATTTATGATGCCAGAGTGGGGTATTGTGTCGAAGGCCTTTGTGAGGTCCAGGTAGGCTGTGTGGACTACCTTTCCCTCATCTATGGCTTTGGTTACTATTTCAAAGAAGTCAACTAGGTTTAAGAGGCAATATCTGCCTTTAACAGAGCCAAATTGGGTAGGGTCAAGTGTTTGGAGGTTCCCAATGTCTTTGTTTATGAGATCCATGATGATGCACTCCATAGCCTTGCAGACTAGGCTAGTCAGGCTTATAGGGTGATAGTTCCCGGGATCTGTTGTGGCACCACCTTTGTGGAGCGGGATCACTGTTGCTGTATGCCATTCTTTGGGTACATAACCTGTGGAAAGGCTGAGTTGGAACAGTGAATTTATGTGAGGGTTTAGTTCATTTTGGAGCTCATGTAAGACGCAGCCCGGGATACCATCCGGTCCCATTGATGCTGTGTTTTTTACTTTGGAGAGGGCTGCTTTCACCTGTGTGTCTGTGATGTCTGGGGGACTGTATTCTTCTGGGATAGACACTGGCCCTTTTGGGGGGGGGGGTAAAGTTTGCACTGAACCTGTCCGCCAGGATGTTGGCAATGTCAGTGGGTTCAGTGTATTTTGTGCCATTTTGCACCAGCTCAGAGCAGATTTGAGAGTTACCACCCAGATTCATGATGTAGCTAAAGAATGCCTTATGATTATCTTTAGAGTCTTTGGTGATTTTTCTTTCAAAGCTAGCCTTTGATGATTTTATGAGGGATTGAAGTTTCTTGCTAGTACTGATCAGGTATGCCTTCCCTTTTTGGGATTTTGCCATATGTAATAGTTTCCTCCTTCTGTTGTATAGCTTATTTATGGCCGGGGTCCACCAGACTGGTCTCCTGTTTTTGGAGGAGTGAGTCTTGGTTTTACTTGGGATGGCACGATCCATGCATTCCTGTAGGTGCTCATAGAGTGCATTTGTAAAGGATTCTGTGGTTTGGGTAGCATTTTCCATTAGCCCGGGGGCTTTGAAACTGCCCACCTCGGTCTTGAGAAGTGTGAAGTTTGCTTTTGAGAAATTTTTCACAGTGGTTTCCTTGGCTGGGGGTGGGGCGGGATGTGGATGTCCATTGTGATGAGTTTATGGTGTGATCTTACCAACGAGGGGTTTACCTCTGGTATGGAACAGTGAACCCCCATGTTGGTGATGACCAAGTCCAATATGTTGTCCCCTCTTGTGGGAGTGGTGACCAGTTGTTCCATGGCATTTGAGTTTATAAACTCCAGGAACCGTTGGGCAAAAGAGTTGGGACTTGAGTAGTTTTCCCAGTCAATGTTTGGGTAGTTGAAATCCCCCAATATCAATGTGTTTGGTGAGACAGTGAATGCCTATACTCACTTGTGCTATCATTAAAACACAGTGAGTGCCCATAAACACTTGTGTCATTAAATCACAGTGGATGTCTGTATTCACTAGGACTATCATTAAATCCCAGTGAATTCCTATACTCACTAGTGCTATCATTAAATCACAGTGAATGTCTGTACTCACTAGTGCTATCATTAAATCACAGTGAATTTCTGTATTCACTAGTGCTATCATTAAATCACAACGAATGCCTATACTCACTAGTGCTATCATTAAATCACAGTGAATGCCTATACTCACTAGTGCTATTATTAAAACACAGTGAATAGTTATACTCACTTTTATATCATTAAAGCATTATTGCACCACTCCTACTTACATGGACTAACTCTGAAACTGTTGCACCTCTAAGTCCTTGGTTTACTCTGAGATGTCACATCCTTGGGCTTAATACGCATTCAGTATAGTTCCATTTTTTGCTTTCACTGTTTCAAGGATCGTAATTAGTCCTCAGAATTTTAGCAGAAATGTTGATTTAAATCCTGAGCAGGTAGATGAGAGGAACCTTCCTAGTTTGATGGAATATAGACTTCTGATGGATGATTCCTGTCTTGTGTTCAGTGCATTGCATAACATTAGCAAAACTAAAAGAAAGGGAAGAAGTGGCATTGTACAATGAATGGGCAGCCATTCTGACAAACTTTCTACTGGCCTTAAAGAAAGAATTTCACTAATCATTTAAAAAAATGACTTTTATATAGTTTCCACTTAATGCACACATGGGAGAATGATAGTCAAGCTTCTTTAAGTCCAGAAGGTCATACATTTAATAATACATTTTGTGAAATTATAAATTAAACTGAAGGCAAAAGTATCATGAAATGGTAACAGGCAGATGGATGCAAGTTTAAAGTGCTAGGTTCTGAGCTTCAAGGTGCATGGATATTGCAAACTAGATGCTGCTGGAAGATATATATGCTTAGGTTAGTATAATTTAGGTTATGACACATTTATAGCTCTCTTCCACTTTTTAATTGTCTGTCTACACACACGCACACACATCGATAGATGGATCACATAGATAGATAGATAGATAGATAGATAGATAGATAGATAGATAGATAGATAGATAGATAGGGATGTACTTCGAAAAATTGAAGTATGCAAATCTCAAATGACTAAAGATTGCTCCCAAAAGATCAAAAGCCAAAACACTGAAAAAAACAAAACACTTATCTTTTTACACCTGCAGCCCTACAATGCCCCTGATAATTATATATACCAACTCCAAGATCTCTGTACAGCCAGGAAAGGGAAATTCCCCAATCCCCACTGTGCACAATCTTGCATGGATTTTACACCTACAGAAGTGATCAAATGAGTTCCGATCCCTTCTGCCACTATTAGACATGTTCAGGATTATGAACATTTGATTAGATCGTGTGTTTCCTTAGACAGATATAAAGATTTGCTGTTTGTTATACTGTGTATTTGCAAGCAAACGTGAAATGTTTAAGGTGGTTTTGAAATATGTTCACAAGACAATCATGGTACTTTGTTGACAAGACAAATAATTGAGGCAATCTGCAATGTATTTGTAAGGCACTGATGTGTTAGGAAGGTGGACAACCTACCAATTAAGCTGTACTGGTTAATTGGATGAACATTTTTCAAATAAGCACTGTCAACCTTAGTGAATGGCATTTTAACTTTCAGTGGGGGGAAAGGGCATGCCCTTGTCATGAATAAGTATTTTCCCTATTTCATTATAATAGATGTGGTTAAAATGTTACATTTGCTGAAACCACAGTTTCATGCGTGGAACATGTTAAAATTATTTAAAATGACTAGGTTATAACTTATTATTGGAATGCAAATTTCTTGGGCACTTAGATCCCAGTTGATGTTGCCATTGTACAATTATATGTCACTCTGTCAAGGCAAAAATACAGTGAAAAACATTAAATCTAATACAGCCATCCCAGTTGATGATATGTAACTGCAAAGAAAATTGCATCTCTTCATTCTGCTGACAACACAAACAATGCTTCACTGGAAATAAAAATAACACTGTGCTGTACACATTATGTTGTTAGCCACCTAATTTATGCTAACGCAAGTATATGGCATTCTGGGAAACAAGTAGGCTATAGTGCTAAATCAGATAAAGTATTCATTTACTGATGTCTCTGCATTTTACTGAGAACTGAAATAAGCGCCGTCTGGTTTATTTGACCATAGACTTGCTGCTGTATGTCTGTCGTCCATTATATGTGGAATAATAAAATTATAAGACATGGAATAGTTTGCTTACATTACTATAGTGGCCACATTTCTTCATATGTAACAAAAATAATCATTTATAATGCGTATTAATACAAGAAGTACACTGTGCAATTTCAAGCAAAGTTTCCTTTATCTAATGGATCAATATGGATAAACATTAGAAACATGCATTTATATTTTACCTAATAATATTGAGATTACTATTACATATTAATAGTTAGCTTTATTTTTCAATTAATATAGTCTAGCATGTCCTAATGGGTATAGCTGCACTGACATTCTACGTTTTCAGCTAAACCTTTTACTTCATACTGTACTCACTGCCTCCCCAGATGACATTTTTTCAGCTTTGCTCTCTTTTTGTGTATTCTCTCTACTCACTTACAATGGGATTATATAAAATTATTGCTTAACTCCAGAACTACAGGAGTGCATGCTACTAGAGTGTTTCTTAGTGATTCTCTGGTTTGTACTCTTTGCATCTTCTAAGCATACTGTAATGAGCCCTTTTGTTAGCATCTACAAACAGTGCTTAAATTAAATTGTTTTTATGAAAGCCCAAAATATGTTTAGGTGCAGAGATTCCACCCTCATTCCCTCATTTTGTTAAACTGCAGTTCTGGGTTGCCTATTTCAGCCTAAACTTCTCTCTCAGCTTAGCTTGACAACAAACAGAAGCAGAGCTGCCCACCTGTTCCTCCAGGAAAGAAAATATTCCTTTTACATACCAATAAGTTATGTTCTGTTTGGCCCAGACAGAATTTGCTTTATGGTTTTACTTAGAAGGAAGGGGACAATAACACTTCTTGTGTGGCAAGAACTTGCATAATAAGTCTGTAATATAATGAGCCAGTAAAATAAATTCCTAAAGAAAGTAATACAAGATTTTATGGAAACTTGTACAAAGAAGACTGGACAGCACATGATCACCATGTAGAGAAAGAAATTGATTAGTTATACATTTTATTTCTATGTTGCAATGCAGGGGTCATTATTTTAAGAAGAAAAGAAGAACATGTATTCTAAGATTAGGACAGGTTTTTATTTGCTGAACTTGTTATTTAAGAAAAGGGTTAATATATGTGTGTGTATTTGTGGTTGTGTTTTCATAAACTGTATCTCTGACAGATTAAACACCTGTAGTACAGATGTCAATATATGTAATTAGATTTTATAGCCATTATTTTGCAACTTAAGAATGAGGCAAACAATTAAAACAAAAGTGTGGAGACAGTACTTCCTGACTTTTTATACTGCACTGTTAACATAAGGTGTAGCACAGATTTCTGTTTTAAGTTGTGTCAGAATGTGGCAACATTTATTGTATTTCTTTATCTGTTGTGGTAGAGCATTAAATAGATGCACAAACTTTGAAATCAGGCACCTCATCTCAGGTATGACAGAAAATGACTTAAAACATATACCCACAATTTAACCTGTCTGCTTTAGCAATGAAATACATTGAAATGACAAAGAGAATCTGACCATGATATCCTATTTAGGATTTTTAATAGAAACAATGCACTTAGGCGTGCCTTCTCAATGACAGAGGTTTTGTACAGGGACTCTGCACTTTAGTAGCTCACTGTCCCCACTTGTAATCTTCAATACTTCCATTTTAGGAAAAACTCCTCTATTTGGGGATCTGCAGACAATAATAATAATTATTTAATGTATTATATAAATGTATATATGCACTGCAAATATCCTTTTATCTACTTATTATTACAACCTACAGCACTGATATCTAAAATACTGTCCTGATATACATTATAAACATGCATTTAAATGGGTTTAGATCAGATGGTGAAGTTTTTGGAAACATCATATGGTTGAGACCATGTTAGACTTTCTGAAAACTCAAAGCATTTGTATGGAGACTGAGGTACAGTGGGGATTGGGGAATGTACCACTTTCCACATTGTACTGCAAACTCAGAGTTGGTATATAAAATTTGCAGGTGGGGTGTAGCGGGTGGAGGGGGGTGCTGAAAATGTAGATTTTTGTTGTTTTGTTTCATTTGAGTTTTCAGAAAGTCGAACATATGGTCTTGACGATACATAGTTCAAGTTTCAGAAAACTCCATCATCTGACTTAAACCCATTTAAACAGCTGCGTTGATTTGCAATCTAAACATATGTTTAAACTCCTGTATTAGCAAATTCCTAAACTTTTACTTTTCTGTTATTTAGCTGTATATGTCAAATTTGAATTACTCAGCATTTCTTTTACAAAAAGATACCCTGTATGTAAGTACCAAGTAAAGCCTGAAATTGCTCAGTTACAGTCTATGCCTTATCCTAGTAAATAAGCTCAAATCCGTAAATCCATAAACTTCCTTATATCTTCTTACAAGTACTGCTCATGCTATCAGGTTCCCTACTTCTGCCCAATATCCTTTTCAAGATTGCTTCTGGTTCAGTTACTTAACTATTGCAGTGAAATATAAAATAACTGGCACATAATACCACTTCCATGTAATTTAAAGAGGTTTTTAGATTCATCAACATTTTTGCAAAAACTTTGAAGCAGGTCATACTGACAGACATTTACTGAGTTTTTAGATCACATGAGTAAAACAAACATTCATGGTTCAAATTTACATTACTTACCTGAGTGGCTTACAACATGAAATATTTGATTTTACCATGTAAAACAATTATGCCAAATAAACTACTCTGAAAATTATTGTTAGGCAGAATTCAAGATTATATATTTATGAAGTGTTTTGTGGAGCTGATACACAACTGAAAGGATTTTCGTATCTGAAGAGCAAAGAAAATCATGCATGATTATTAAAAGATACCGAGTTTTTTAAACCTTTAAGTTGTGCTTTTAGACCATTATTATCCATTAATCTGATTTTCTATACTGCAGCGCATGTAACTCCAAAAAGTATAATTTTATGTTACCATAGCAGTGTAAAATGAATAATTGTATAGAGCGTAATGATATGATTGTTAGAATAGCTAGCAAAATTCTAAATTACATTTCTTCAGAAGTAATTGCCTGTATCAAGAAACATTTGCTGCTGCAAGTTTTTTTTTCATACAGCTGTGCTCTCAGATTTTTTTATCTGTTATGTTACCCATGTTGGTCACTACTACAATGTATGAAATGCAAATAATACACTATATGCACTGACTATAAAGTACAACTGGCACCATATAAGAATGAATCATATATGATGTTTAAGTTGTTCCTATGCAGTTGTTCCTTTAAAAATAATAAAAATATGACTCCTATTTAGAATAATAGCCTATGAGAATAAAGTTGGAAGATTTACAGTGTAAGATTAGAGGCCACAAATAAAAGGAAAAGGATGTAAGCAAAACAATTTTGCATCTGTCAGGAGGGGATTGCATACACTGAAGCTAAGGATAAAAAAATGCAAAGAATGGCACTGAGTACATGATCTTCAGCACCCTTAATTACATATACTCATTAGGTCTGAATACAATTTTCTTACTTTTCTGGGTTTTTAGAACTTTCATTTTGCACATATCAAGGTTCGACATTAAGACTTTTTCTCAGGAGAACACAGTATGTGCCTTTCAAACAAATCTGCTTTTTGAATATCAAAGTCAGCCATAAAATAGTAATTTATGAGTTGTTTATAAAACCTATTTCTCAAAATATAACGTATGAAACATAAAGCCTTACATTCACTGTAACTTGTAATAATAAAACACTATATTGTATATATCTTTGTTGTGGAGTACCTTGCTTACACTTTTGTTAGTCTGGTAATTTTGTCATTATCTTAATTTTGCCTCAAGTTTTAGAGCTTCTTCTCCTAGTTTTTATCCTTTGAAAAGTTTGTTATAGTATGTTTTTCTTGCGTGTGTGTATGTACGTGTGTGTGTGTGTGTGTGCGTGTGTGCGTGTGTGTGTGTGTGTGTGTGTGTGTGTGTGTGCGCGCGCGCGCGCGTGCGCGCATTTCCAGTTTTCCTGTTTATATAGCTTGTCCTTTCTTGTGCAGAAAACATTAGACAGGTTGTTTATGTTATTTATTTCATATTCATTGACTAAGAAAGTAGGTAAACCCTGAAAATAACATTTCAGTCATGGCCCAAGTGAAAAGAACAGCAGATAATATATACAATTATTATAGGAATCATACATCAGGCATTCACATTAGCACAAACAAATCAGTATCAAGTACATTTGTTCCTGGTTAAATTGTATTTGATATCATTGTCTTTGCAAATGTATTCCTCTCATACTAAAAATTTTATGATTCACATCAGCAAATAAACATGCCCATGTCCAGCTATATGTCTTTTTCATTATACATACTACTTTTAGCATTTTAACAATGATGCGAAGTCTAACTCTAAAGATCCTAGAAATACACAATGCACAGTGTCCTAAGTGTCCAACCCTAGCAGAGCAGAGCAGAGTCTACTGGTTGTAGCAAGACCAATGTACATAGACAAGGTTAATACAACTAACGTTTGCAATAGTTTTCAGAGTCAGAAACACTCAAATGTGACAACAGTTGTTATTAAAAATATCACTATTTTTTGAAGTAGCAAGATTAAGTTGCTTCTTCTGCCCAGCAATGCAATATGAAGGGTGATTTAGCTAATGTGCAGACCTTTGCAGCTCACCTGCAATTCATTAAAACATGCTGTGTAGTCCGTGGGCCATCTGAGGACATTATATGGAAACCACACAGGAGAGCATGTAAATACAGCAGCAACTGGCACATTACATCTCATTTAGATGTCATGCAGAGACCATCAACCTGATGTAAAGTGGAACTAAAAACTGATAGATCAATCCAGAGAAGTACCATGCACTAGTGAGAAAATAGTGTGTATGTAAACACATGCTGGAATACCCCCCCCCCCATGATAGAAATAGTATTCATCAAATACTTGCATAAATACTGCCCTCTTCCCCCTACCCAAACCAGTAGACCCAGGGCATATACCCACAACAATAGCAGATTATCCAGTGCTGAGGCCCACAAGTCATTGCCCAGTGCAGTTTATAAACCCAAAGTAGTACACATTGATAAGGACAAGCCACTAAGTGTGGTAGAGACAGATCTTAACATTGTGAAGTTTTACTTCAGACTGACTCATGCAAGCTCATAGGGCACAAAAATTCCATTAGATTAGCTGCCTTAAATTCATACACACACAATATTTATCCAGGTTCATAGTAATATGCCAGGCTTCTACATAGCTGAGCACAGTTATCTGATTACCCCCTGTACTTAGTTTTATAGTAAGAAAGCAGCACGCTCTGCTTGAACTAGTTTTATGAAGAAGATCTATGTAACTGTGTCAGTACAGTCTGTGTGAACTCCAGATTATGCACATATCAGTGGCTTCCCTACCCTTAGTGGAATGTAAACAAGATGAGGTTTCAGCTCAAGTCCACTTTCTTCTCATGCGACATTACCGATTGGTATTCGCCATGAGGAATCACTGCTGCTGCATTTCCAAACTGCACTCTACAAGGCATGGAAAGTCTAATTTTTCTCCCCTGTGAAACCCTCACATGGGAGCCCATACAAAAACTATTTTATCTGTATTTAGTTTTTCATTCAGTTGTTGTTTGGTCATATTTGTTTAAACTGATTGACACTTCAACTGTTTTAATCTTAAGGAGACATGAAAGAACTAACTAATGTCAGTTGGTTTTCTATTTAATTTCCATAATAAAGGTAGAAAATATTTTGGATGTATTGTACCTTCTCTGGTATCTGCACATTTTTAAATATATATTCACTTATGCACTGCACCAAGTAATGGCGGAGACTGTCCATAGCCAGTTCATTAGCAAAACAGGCAAATTTAAAATCAATAAATTAACAGTTCTGTATACTGATATATATGACATTCACTTTACTTTAAAAGCAAAAGAAAAATGTACTATTTTTATTCATTAATTCAGTAAATGCTACTCTATGATTGTATCAGCTGTGTCACTTTTCATGTAGAAATATAAATATAAATTAACCCACATAGTGCAAGTCACTTAATTTTAGTATAACACACATTTGTCATTTATATACCATGTGCCATCACTATAGAGAACTGGCTTTTTAATCGGTGCATACACGCAAGAGACTGTAGCCTATCACTTTTAGCAGCTTGAATGTCAAATGAAAGTGCATTATCATCAATATTAGTATCAGTGACAATAGGCCAGACTTAAAAAGACTTCCTCTCATTGTTAAGTGATTGCAGATCTTTTGGAATCTGGCCCCTGGTATAAGCCTGTTTAAAGATAGGCCTTACAGTCAAGTAAGTAATTTACACTGAGTGCAAGTCTTTTGGAATCTGGCAGTATATGGACATCGGGTGAGATGAATTGTTTTGTACATTTTCACTCTGAGAAGATGGGGCTGGTTTCCCAAGAACTGAAACAGACAAAAATAATTCTTGTCTTCAGTCACATACTGCTGATTATCTCTTACATCTGACAGTTAAACTAATTATTTCCTGCATTTGGCATTTTAGTCAAGTGTTTTCTGTTTCTTCTGTACATTTGTGCCCCAGGCCCTTCCACTGGACAGGATCTAGGATACTCTCAAAAACTGGATCACTTCTTGGAAATGCTCTTTACTAAGATAGACTGGTACAATCTTCATTTTGGCTAAGTTTCATCCTTATAGCATGTCTGTAAGACAGAAAGATTTTTGGGTGCTGTGCCACATTAAAGCTTCTCTTTACATTGTCTTCCAAAAGTGTAACAGTAGTTTTTACTTTCAGTAGAGAAAATAAAGTAGGAAGCTGAGACTGCATTCAATACCTGTGCATGAGATAGACTCATGGATTACAATGGAATATTCCTGTATTCTAGAATAGGCATATACATATCTGAGTAGTCAGTGCTTTTGTATTTTTCTGTTGAGATTCTGCCTGGACCATTTGTTTCACTTACCCATTGCTTTGAAGATACTCAGGACTTGAGGAGTGGCAGAGTAATATGCATGAATTCCTTGGCCTAGAAATTAAGGACCATTATCTGATGCAGAAGTGCAGCTGGCTCAACCAGTGCTCTGTGTCAATATCACAAACCAGTGCCCCCCACCGAGGTCTTCAAGTGAAGAGCCAAAAAAAAAAATGCATTTCACTGTAATTAGCGATTAGCTGTGCCACATTAAAGCATATACACGCCTCACTCCAGCTCTTCTACTGAAGAGTAACAAAAACAACAAAGCAGCCCCTCCCACTTTACTGTAATAATGTAGCCATCAGCTTATTACAGTCAGATTTAAGCCCCAGCGAGCCCTTCCATTGAAGAATAAAAAAAAAAAAAAAAAAAAAAGGTCATTCCTTTTACTGGCACACTACTCCCTCCTTCCTGCCCCATCCATTCAGGTCCCATTTCTGAGCCCTACTTCAACTCTTTTTTAACATTTTTTATAAAAAAAAAAAGATCTTCTTTTAAATATAGTAAATTGCTTACTACAAATAGTAGCAAGCAGTTGTTGTTTATACCCTGCCTGCACAGAGCACTATGGCACTCGTGTTTTAGTTAAAAAAAATTATTTTAAACTGTAGCAAACTGTCCTTTTTCCCCTTTATTGGTGACATGATAATATGAACTACCTGGGAGTGTGGATTAGAAAGGATTCTGCTGTGGTAGCTAATAATATGTGGAAAGAAACTAAACAAAAGATAACACAATGACTGAGAAACTAGAAGCACTGTTTTATGGATATGGATAGCAAGATGCAAGATGTTAAAATGTTTTTAGTCCCTTTAGTTTGATACAGTTCAGACATATTTTTATCAACCGAAGGAGAAGTTATGGTTAGTAATTAATAAGAGCTGAAGGATTTTATCTGGGAGAGTAAAAGGGCAAGAGTCAAGTGGGATAAGCTGATCCTTCTAGTAGCACAAGGTGGTTTGGGATTGCCTGATTTGAATGGGGTATTTCAGAGGTACACAGTTAAGGCTCCTATACATAACACAAACAGAAAGTTATAATTCATAGTGGAAAGGTATGATGATGAAACAGGGGAAGCCCAAGAAATAAGGAGAGACTGGAATTTTAGATGCAGATCCTTAAAGAGAATAACAATTACCATACAGAATATTATTCTGTGTGGAGAGATGATAAGTCTGCAAGCAAAGCAGAGTAGTATTGCTGGCACTGAATTCATCCTCAAGTCTTGATGAGTACCTTCATGAGGTGGACCCTGTTTTTCACAAAATCTCACCAATATGACATTGATATATAGACTGTATTTTAAATAGCATATATTATGGACAAAAGTAGGTTAAAAAAGATAGCTGGGTGCACAAGGTCCAGGATAAAAAAGTGCCCAATCCTGGTAGGCACACTGGTGCCAGGAGTGGAAAACATGACAATGTAGAATCTTCAAGACATAGAAACATTCCTACAGTAAGGCTAAGGCAGGCCCAGGGGGAGGATGCCCCCCCCCCCCGTTGTAGAAGGAAGTAGAAGTCCACAACAATCACAAAAACTTATATGCCAAAAAAGAGCCATAAAGACAATAGAGTGGACTATTGAGGATAAGAAACAAATTTTGCATTGTTACTATTATGCAAAAAAACCAGCATTTCTAGACAGAAGATATACAAAAAGATTAAGAGAAATTGGAGGAAAGAAAAATACTTGCACAATAAAAACTGTCAGAAGCTTCAAATAAAAATGTGTGTTAATTAATACAACAGACTTGTGAAAACATTATACAGACCATGAAACCTGCAGTCACTGAGACATGGTTTAAAGCCATGGAAAGCTCACCAACAGTGCAAAGTTATAATGCCTTCCACACATTTAGGCCATCACAGGCAGGGACTAAACGGAGAAGTGTCTCTATTACATCTAAAATAAATGTACTTCAAGGCCAGTCAAACAGGACAATGCACTTGAACTGCTCCATGTTCAAATCACCATAGGCAAAATCCAATACAACTTTCTTGCAAGCTATAGGTTCCCCCCTCCATCACCCAGGAAACCCATACCATGCATTTAAACTTATTAGGAACACTAACCATCCAACTCAGTACCATATTCATGGGTAACTTTAATTACCTCTCAACCCAGTTTGGTTTCATCAAGGGCAGATCATGCCTACTCAACCTGGTGAACTTCTTTGAGAAAGTCACCAAAGCAATGGATGAGAGCAAAATTGTTTGTACTCCCTACCTTGACCTGGCCAAGGCATTGACACAATACCCCACTCAGGCATTGTTGACAAACTCAAGAGGTTAGGTACAAATACCATATGTCACCTGGTGGATAGCCAACTGGCTCACAGATAGGACCCAGGAAGTTAGAATAGGGGAGTCCACCTCTTTAAAGAGGCCAGTCACAAGTGGAGTCCCTCAAGGATCAGTCCATGGACCGCTCCTTTTTGGCATTTACTTCTCAGATATCAAGGCCAATGTCAGTGGTGTCTGGCTGAAAAAATTTGCAGATGATTGCAAATTAGGAGCTGTCATTGAATCTCACACTGAAACAGAGAAACAACTGGTGTCAGAGTCATAGACTAAAACTAAATGCCAAGAAATGCATAATAGTATCCTTTGGGAAGTCATCCACCCCCGGTAATGATCATATTGACAGCACACCCCTTAAAGTTGACTCAGTAGTCAGGGACTTAGGGACACACATAGCTAGCAATCTAGTCTTTGACCATCACATGTCAACAGTGGTGAGGAAATCATTCTATGTTGCGCAACTTATAAACAAAGGTATGACATCTAAGTCCAAGGAAGTAATTGTTCCACTATATTCAGTATTCATCAGACCTATCATTGAGTACAGTGCACCTTTTGGTATGTACCTAACCAGGCATATCCAACAACTGGAACATCCACAGAGGTTCCTCACTAAAAGAATACAGGGCATAAGTAAAATGTCCTATGCAGACCGCCTCAAGGGTCTATCCCTGTATTCTGTCTCCTATAGGCTTTTGAGGAGAGATCTATGCCTGGCATATAGGGCATTGTCAGACCCCACTCTGCTGGACCTCCTGCATATCCACAAAACAAACAGCACCAGCATTACCCTTTCTAAAGACTTAAACCTTGCCTGTGATATAAATAGGACCTGCTGGAGAGATAGGTATGTATCCCAGAGACTACTCCATCTATGGAACAGGCTCCCCATCCATGTGAGGCAGAGTTCCTCCCTAAACCAATTCAAGTGCAACTTGGACAATTTGATGGGAAACCGGAAATTTATCCCTGGTTTGGCACCTATGTCTCTAATGGACACAGGTAACTCTGTAAATGGTTCATCTCCCAGGCCCATGCTTACACTTATCTAGGGTATCAGAACTTGTCAGAGATTTGGGATGCATGGCTAGGCTTAAAAAGGTCCTTGTGGTCATTAGCCTAGCAAACATCTATGAACCTATGAAGAAGTGACAGAGGAAGTGTGAATATATAAAGAACAAAATCTAGAGACTTTTGAAAAGTATAAAAAAGAAATATGGGCATGGGAAAGAAAGAGATATCTGATATGGTGTAATATTTAGCAAAGGAGAAAGCTAAATTAATCAATGCAAAAAAGGAAGCTCCATAGATATTTGAAGAGAAATACAGGCAAAGGTATCCGGATATGAAAAAATTCACAATAAAAACAATAATATCACAAAGAGGGAATTTAGAACAGAAGATTAGTAAAGTAGAAGTTAAAAAAATAGAAGATGAAGTTATGGAATACTTGCAAAGTGAAGGATTTAGAGCAGAAAGTCTAACGCAGGTTACATCACAGCATGATGAAACAATGAATCCTCAAAGTAAGGAGAAACAGGTGGAGCAGGAGAAATCTGAAGAAGAAATACGAACACGGGAAAGAAAAAGAAATGTAATATGGTGCAATGTTTATGCAGAGGAGAAAGCAAAACTAATCAATACAAAAAAGAGCAGCACCAAAGATATTTAAAAAGAAACACGAGCAACGTCATCCAGACATGGATAATTTAGAATACAAAAAAAAAAAAAAAAAAAAAAAAGAAAGAAAACAAAGAAGAAAAGTAGGAAAGAGGATTTGTAATGGAGAAGTTAATGAAATAAAAGTTGAAGTTATGGATTACCTGCAAAGGGATGGATTTAGTCTAGAAAATCTAACTCAAATAGCATCACAACAGGCTAGAGCAATGGATTCCCAAATTAAGGAAAAGCCACTAGAATGGGAAACATCTGATCAGTTGCCATATGAAGATACTTTGGAGCCTTTCACGGGAAACCAGTACAAACATTCAGTTGGAGTTGCACAGCAAGAGAAAGATTTGAAACTGTGGCAACTTTGACACAGTCAAAGCTGTAGTTTTATAGGCCCTTGAGCACCCATATGAAAGAGCAATGGATGACACAGGATGAAACTGAAGAAAACATGGCACAGGAAGATGCTCTGGAACTTTCTATAGAATGCTCGCAGGAAATGGAGAACAAAGAATGTGCCCAAAATTTAGAATAAAATGATCTAAGAGAAGAGTTGATTGATTTAACAGAAATGGGCAGACATATTAAGATCAATGAAAGAAATAGACTACAGAAAGTCAATAAAACTCAAAAAGTTAGAAGTTTGATAAAAGAAATGAACACAGTATTTAGGACTGTCTGTAGAGATTCATGTAATATAACAGAAGCAAATAGGATATATTACTGTGCAGCTAAATTAATACCATAAAAACATAGGACAGTAAGGGAAAGAAAGAGGAGAAATCAAGTGCTATCATGGAAGTATCAAACAGAGAAAACTATAAAGCAATTAAAACAAGAAGTGTAACTTTTAAAAGAGTATAAAAAAGGGAGCAGAGCAGCAAAAAATACTCAGAAAGACAGACATGATAAAAGAAATGTGCAGTATCAGAACAGATCAGGATCTATTTTGTGCTATCATAAATAAACTAAAAATATCAGCACAGGCAGAAAAAACTTAGAAGATGTGCAGATAAATATAAAGGAAAACTACAAAATAAGCAAATCATTGATAATCCAAAAAGATTTACAGAGAATTGGGAAACAAAGCAAAGGGAATTGAAACACCACCAAAAAACAAAGAAACAGACACATTTTAGAGAAATATCTATGAAGATCCTGTGGAACATAACAAAGATGCTGAACAGATAGAAGAAGTAAAAGAAAGAATAAAAAGCTAAAATGTACAGGATATGAAATGGGATGAAGTGACTGCCAGAGAGATTCAAAGTTAAGAAAAGCTCATAACTGGAAAACCCCAGGCCCAGATGCAATACATAACTTCTGGCTAAAAGTATTAATGGATTTACATAAAGATTTAGCCATGAATAAGAGCTATTTATATGCACACCCTGATCAGACACCAGCCTGGTTTACAATAGAAAAAACAGTGCTCCTACTTAAGAGTGACCCTACAAGATATTGTAAAAACTATAGACCAATAGCTTGCCTTCTGACAACATATAAACTATACTCTGGAACTGATGCCAACAAGTTTATAGTCAGTTAGAAGAAAACTCAATCATGGCAATAGAGCAAAAGAGTAATAAAACAAAGTCATATGGAACAAAGGATTATTTGTTGTTAAATAAAGTCATAATGGAGAACTGCAAAATAGGAAGAATCTAAGTATGACGTGGGATAGACCATAAAAAAAAGCATTTGACAGTATCCCACATTCATGGATAAAATAGTGCTTAAAAATGTATAAGATGCACCCTACACTGATAGATTATGGAAATCTCTTTGCAGTTAAGCCATGTGTGAAGATTGGGGAAAGATGGGCGAAGGCTGCCAGCCTAGTCAAATAGAATTTGATACATAATTCTATCATTTGTGAATATAAATGTAAAATACAGGCGTGTGTTCTTAAATGAAAGAAAACACTGTAAAATGTGAACTTCAACATTGTTGCAACATTGCCATCTGCTGTAAGGAAAACTAAGCCAAGCATCTCAAATGTTCTTTGAAGTTAGAATTATCTAAATAGTGGTGCCGAAGTGGCTGGCTGAACACATTTTTTCTATTGTCTTAACTTAAGGAATAATTGCTAGAGTGTACATGTGAAATGTCTTTTATTGTTGTGGTTTCCTGGGCAGGTGTTAGATTGCTAAATAATGCAGTTTGTTGGCCTGGGAACTCCAGACTAAGTGTCAAAATGATGTAAGTGTATACTAGGAAAACCTAAGTGTCAAAATAATGTAATCTGGGAGGGCCTTAGCAGAAATGTTTGTTAGTGAGTTTAAAAACTATTGTTCAGTAAGAGACTGTAAGCATTTTGTCTTGGACCATCAACCCCAGCACTGCTTATGCTCTATATGTATGTAAGTAGGATTGTAGCACTGTGTTTTCTCTTAAGAATAGCTAAAGATTAGAAAGTTAGATTAAGTATTTTTCTTTGACATCAGACCTGTCCTACTGTATTATTTTAACTTTCTGTGTGATCTCTGAACTCTTAGATATCGCTGTGGTGTAGTAGTATTGTCTTATGTTTTTAATTATTTATTATTAAAAATTTTAAAACCTTTTTCCTGTGGCTGGTTTGTGTAGAGATAAGTAGGCTTTAGAGTAGATTGCATATTTATAGAGTTTATTGTAATAAGCCAGACTAATAAGCCTTAGACTGAATACTCACATTGCCAATTGGATAACAATATTGCACAGTAATAATTGGACACCCTTTTAAGAGCCTTTGAGTAGCTGATAAGTATTAGCTGGTGGTGGCAGAAATTACTACCATATAGTCTGGGTAAATGGGCACAGCTGACGAATCTGTGTCAGCCTTTCCCAGGAGTGTCTGTGAAGTTGTATAAATACTTATCTCAAAGTGTGTGTGGTGTGTCAGCTACCTGGGCAGGGACATGAAGCACTGGTGGGACAGAGAGGGTACTGGAGGTTAGCTTGCCATCTAGGCTGAGATCTGGATCCTATAGCTGTGCCAGTGGGCAGTCAAATTGGGGACTTGGAGAGCAAGGGAGCAACCAGCCCCAGACAGACTGTGATCTCTGTGTGCACTTAAGGGAAATTGTACTTTACTGTGCGTATTTGTTATCCTTTCCTCTTATATGAGACACCCTCCCTGATGTTAGTGGTGAGGATTGAGGCTCCATGATTGCTGGGCCAGAGCATGGTCGTCACACCATGATAAAGGAAAAATTATTATTCCAGGGATAAAAATTAAAAGAGGGGATATTCCTGGGTGACACTCACTGTCACCACTGCTATTTTGCCTTGTGCTTAACCCATTAAGTTGTCTTCTTAACAGATTAGGTCATGGCTACAATTTCGCTCACAGAAAACAGCAAAGTGTAAAGACTTCTCATCTTCTCTTTGCTGATGATTCAAAACTGTATAGCTCATCAGATGAGGAACTGAAAGCACAACTGTAAGTAGTTAAAACTTTTTCAGATGATATAAGAATGTCATTTGGTCTTGATAAATGTGCAAAAGCAACTTTTAAAGCAGGAAAACTGCAGCACCAGGAAAACATTAGTTTGAGACAGAACTGTGATATAAAAACAACTGAGCAAGAAGGAGTGTATTAAATATTTGGAAACTGATGCAAGATCAGCAATAAAACCTGAACAAATGCAAATAAAAGTTAGTAAAGAATATTTTAGAAGGCATAATGCTGAAAACAGCATTGGCATCTAGGAACAAAGTCAAAGCTATAAACCAATTTGCTCTTCCTGTCCTAACTTACAGTTTCGGAGTGATTGACTGGCCCAAAACCGTGTAGGATAGGTTGGACAGGAAAACAAGAAGGATGCTTCATGCTCATCAAATGGTTTATAAAAATCAGTGCATACCATTATTATATATTCCTCATTCTGAAGGAGGTATGGGCCTCCTTGAAATTGATTACATGTATAGATCTGCAATGGGAGGACTGCATACATATCTGCTGACCTCACAGGACCCAAACGTAGTGAAAGTTTTGTAACATGAGGAGAATAAGTCTAAGATGACTTCCCTGCTTAGTTTAGCAGAAGCATATTGGCGTCAAGTGGGAATGGAAATCAGATCAGAAGTAGATAAAAATCTGGCAGCAGCTGAATGTGCTAAAAAAAAGAAAGAATATAAGGTGAAGGATCATATGAGAGGGCAAGAAATGTGGAAATGTATACATATAGTTGCAAGTTTAGAAAATTCTTGGAGCAACCTCATGTTGATCAGAATGGAATGCAGAAATGGTTAAGGAGAGGTGAATTTAAATAAAAAGGTCAAAGGTTAATATTGGTGGCCCAAGATAGTGGACTACATACACATTAGTTTACAAAGTTCATTGAACATGTAGGGGAAACAGATAAATGTAGGTTTTGTAAAACAGAACTGGAAACAGTCACACATCTTGTTGCTGGTTGTGATATACTAATGGTAGAAGGACCATATACTGAAAGGCATAATATTGTGGCAAGACTGTTGCACTGGTGATTGTGCAAAAATTATAATATTGAAGTGGCTGAAAAATGCTGGAAACATGAGCCAGAAAGCAGCATAGAAAGTGGTGAAGTTTATATCACATGGAATCATCCATTACCAACAGTTCAAAAAACAGATGCGAGAAAACCAGATACAGTAATCCATGAAAAGAAGAGAAAAGTAGCATTGATCAGTGAAATTGCTACACCCAGTGACTACAGTCTCTTATGTACAGCGAGACAAAAAAGCCATAAAATACCAGGATTTGCAGGCAGAAATGAGGCAATGTGGAGAAAGATACACAGAAAGTTCCAATGGTAGTAGCAGGAGCCATGGGCCTTTTAGAAAATAATTTACAATCATACTTTGATATGTTACCGATACATGTAACTTCGTACGAATTGCAGAAGGAGTCATTAGTGGGTACATTGTGGGTGCTGTGAAAAGCACTTCTGGCTAACATCAAAGAATGAAACATTACTAATTTCATGAACTTTAATGATACTTTGAGTTAGGAATGGGGTCCATTCCCATCATGGTATTAGAAACAGAAAAAACTTCGAGAAATTAAAAAAGAGAGAATATTATAGTCATAAAGTAGCAGAAAGTATTCTAAGAACTAAGCCAACATGGGAATGGAGAAAGCAGATTCTGCTGATAGGGGTGACCGCAATTAGGGGTACAGAGAATAGGAAAGAGGGCGCTGGAATTTACTGGAGAAAACTAGCAAAGGAACCAAGGTATTGGGAGCAAATTATTAGATGGGGAAAGGTAATAGACCACAGGCTAGAGACTGCTTTCTGTATCGAGGATTAATATCAGAATATGGGCAAAGAGAAAGGAATAGGGGTGCTGTAAGTGAAAGACCAACACTAGCAGAATCTAGAGCAGAAGCTGCTGTTAAAAAGGAGTAATTAATAGGGCATATAAAATATTCCATGATAACTATTTGACTCAACCAGAGGCAGTTAGAAAGGACCGGAAGACAGATTGGATAAGCGATGCACAAAGAAACAATGGGAGGGTATATGTATGGCTCCCAAATATTCAACAAAATCTTAACGATTTAGGATCTTTGCTTGGAAGTGTTTGCGTAGGCATTTTATACCCCAAGCAGACTCCAAAGAATATTTTCCTCGGGTAGACTGCAAATACTGGAGGTGTGATGAGGAAGAAAGAGATACTTGTGAACATATTTTTTGGAAGTGTAATGAATTGGCAAACTTTAAAGATTCCCTGCAGACTACTCTGTTAGAAATACTGGTTGAACAAACTGGTGTAACTAAGGAAATGATTTATTGAACTGTGATACAGAACTGAAATTGCCTAGACATTGTAAGGCCTTGCTGAGTGTAATTCTGGTGATGCCAAAAAAACTATCACTAGAAAAGGAAAATCAGAGTCAAAAGCAACCATACTGGAAGAAGTGACTATAGCAACTGAGAGAAAAGAAGTGGAAGAGGGATCTTTAGAAAAGGGTAAGAGTGAATTACATGAAAATAGGGACTTGTGCGAACAAGACATGCAGAATAATGTTCTGCAGGAGGAACGAAGTTTAAGGGAAGGTAGGCACTGAGTGAGCTATGTAATGTTTCATCGACAATAACTGTATTAAAGATTATATGTGATGTACGTTTGCAACTGAAAATATATTAATATGGTTTGTTTTCATTCATATAAATGTATGATTGCCTATGTCGTAAGTAATAATTCAATAAAGATATTACTTGTATTACGTATTACTTGTTAAAAAAAACAACAAATAAACAAGTCTGTTTGCGTGATAGGTTCTAATTTAAATGTATTCCCAAAGTAACTTTATACCAGGGTTATCATGCATGAAGTTTTAAGAGCTAAGCACTATTAAGGGGTCTTGAAAAGAGTGACAAGAAAGTGTGTCTACAGAGAGGTGCTCATGCCTAGTGATCACTTTCCCAGTATTATACCCATGTTCCTATGTTGGTTTCTGAACTGCTTTTTTCACATTTCTGCACCATGCATTCTGTTCCTTGAGACATGTTAGACATGTACAGTATAGCTGGAGCTTTTCCTTTTCGGTTTCCCACACTTAATTGTGACCCAAGGATATTTTTTTTAGCATTTTGTACATACAGCTGAAAGGAATAATTATGCTGTCAGTGCTGAATAACAAACAAATACAGAAAAGCTCATCTGTATAAGGAAAATAAGCTTGAATGATTGGATGCAATTTCTTAGCATTCTCTAAATATCCTAAGTACATTATGAGGCAATTGTAGTTCACAGTCTTTCTTTATATATGATTTGAGCTCTTCTAACTTCCCAACAAAAACAGGCAATTCAGTGAAAAAAACATAGGACTTTGAAACGTAAATCTTTTTTATGCTCATGCAGAAATATACTACTTAGTGTATCTGATATTGGCGGGCAGCCATGGTGGTGCAGCAGTTAGCGTTGTCACCTCACAGCAAGAGGTTCTCCGGTTTGATCCTCTGCTGGGGTGCCTTCTGTGCAGAGTCTGCATGTCCTCCTTGTGGTCGTGTGGGTTTCCTCCGGGTGCTCCGGTTTCCTCCCACATCCCAAAGACATGCTATAGGTAAATTGGACACTCTAAATTGGCCCTATGCATGAGTGTGAGCATGTGTGTACCTTCTGTGGAAGGTTGGGTGCCAGGGTGGCAACTCGGCACTGTAAAACTCTACTGCCAATCATGAGTGGACAGGTGATCCACTGTGGCGACCCCTAACTGGGAAAAAGCCAAAAGAAGAAGTGTATCTGATATTGGCATTAGTTTGCCAGGTTTATGCTGGACTTGCAGATCATACTTTTGTGAAGTAAATAGTATCCTTTCAAGTCTTTTAGGTACATCATGTAAAATTTCTTGGATATACTGTGGGGTGATTTATAATCTGATACCAATATTCATCTTCTGCTGTAGATAAAGTCACAAAACCTTTGACAAGCAAAATATATGGATAATATTATCAGTCAGAGATCTTCAGCTACAAGGTATTGGTCTGCCTACTTGTGATAATACTGTACCACAAACTTAGTGCATTATGACACATAAGACTTAGGTGTAGGTGTCACAGTGACCAAGTGTTTAAACATTTCAAAGCTTTTGTCTTTCTACATTGGTTGAAACAATGCTACATTATACTCTAGCAACTTTCATGTTAGAGATGAACTTAAAACAGTATTACTCCATACCTGTGGAATGTATAGATGTTTTATCATGAGACTTTTGCCCCATTATGTGAAAGAACTTACACACTTCTGACATTTGCTTTTGTACAGCTTTAAGCATCTTACTCTTATCTGTGCAGTAGGATTACCAGATTTAAGTTATCTTCCCACTTGTATGCAGAACTTGAACGGTTAATGATTGAGCCTGAAAGATCGAAAACCAAAACAACAAAGCACTTATGTTTTTTGTAGGGAGGCAAACCCCCCTGCACCCCCACACCCCCTGCTAATTGTATATACCAACTCTAAGACCCCTTTAAAGTGGGGAAAGGGCAAATTCCTTGATCCGCACTGTGCACAGTCTTGCATAGACTTAACATTGGCAGAAGCAATTAAATGACTTTTGCTAATTTCTGCTGGTGTCAAACACGTTTGATGTTGCGAACATTCAATTATATGAATTGCTCTAATATAAAGATCTATTTACAGTATATCTATTTATATATGTATACGCACACACAAATATATATATATATATATATATATATATATATATATATATATATATATATATATATATATATATATATATGGGTCTACTTTCATAGACCGAATGTACGAATCGCCGACACACAAGTTACCGACCCCAAACAACCGAAAACACACCACACCAACAACTCATAATACCGAACACCACAACACCGACACAAAAAACGTCAACTACACATTACACACAACAACATATCCACTAACCTTAACCTAAACCCTAACCCTAACGTCCGACACTACCGCACACTTACCCAACCCGCACCTAACCCTAACTCACTTAACACACCCTAAACCTCAACACCGTCACTATCGCACACTTACCCTACCTGCACCCTAACCCTAACTCACTTAACCCACCCTAAAACATTCAGCCCGTCACTATCACACACTCACTCCACCCGCATTTTAACCCTGACACACTTAACACTTCCCTACACTGCTCTACGTCACTTCCACACACTTACCTCACCGGAACCCTTAGTCCGACACCACCGCACACTCACCTTTTCCACACCCTAACCTAAAATCCCTCACTATCGTACACTTACCTGTCCACTCCCCAATCCTAAATCTTTCATTTTCGCACACTTACCGTATCGCGCTCACACGCTGCCGTTGTCGGTCTCTTAGCTGTCGGGATATCGCATTTTCGGTAACCTACCTGTTCGGTCGTTCCGTCTCGGTCTTCCGGGTGCCGGTGACGTGGCGCTTCGGTCTATGAAAGTAGACCCATATATATATATGTGTGTGTGTGTGTGTGTGTGTGTGTGTGTGTGTGTGTGTGTGTGTGTGTGTGTGTGTGTGTGTGTGTGTGTGTGTGTGTGTGTGTGTGTGTGTGTGTGTGTGTGTGTGTGTGTGTGTGTGTAGATATTTTCCCTAAGGTTAGAGAGAAAGAGATTGACCTTTAAAAACCCAGAGTATTAGTGCATATGCAGTACCGATGAACATATTCAACAAGTTTGATTACTTTTCACTATGCAGTGCTTTAGATATTCATCATATAATATATTATGATTATTTTTGAAGCAGCAGCACTTGATATAGACATTATTTAAGCAAAACATTTTCTAGCAAGGAACATTTGGTCGTCATGTTATTCAGTCACAGCCTTTATACATAGTATAGTTTTTGTCTATATTTTTGACTCTGGCATTGTCACGTTGGTTCTTATTTGCCTTCCAAGCATTAGCCGAAATGGGCTCACTTCAGTAGCACTGTGTTGTGGAACAGCTAAATATAACATTAGAGCACCACAAGCAGCTTGTCTCAAGATCTTTCTACGTTTGTACTGCTTTCTCACTTTCACCATTTGATTGAGGATAGTGAGGGATTTACCATCAAAATGTTGATCACCAATTGTTGAATGTGCATATTGTCAACTCCTTTACGTGAAATCCGTAATGCCAATTTCTCAGAATATCACAAAAATGCAGAATGTTGACATTTTTGACTGCTATACACCTACAAACAAGTGCTACCATGGGTCAAAAAGGGGGTGAGATTTTGTGGTTCGGAATATCAGTGTTCGGCATTCTCAATAGTTGCAGTTCGGAGTTCACGTTAGTGGTGTCGATGATGGGTGATCGACATTTTGATGGTAAACTTTGTAAGGACTTGATGTAGTATGAATAAAACAATAGTTGCCAACAAACTGCTGGAACTCTATTGACAGCAGCTGTGTGCCATTGTCTGTAATTATTTTAATCAATATTCCAAGTCATACGAAAATGGTCTTAAACCTTGTTATTATGTGTTAATTAGTCATAATCAGTACATGTAATATCTTTATGTTTTAAGAGAAATAGCCCTCTATTATTAAGTAGATTATGCCCTCTCACAAGTCAGATGCTACCTTTTGCCAGAAGTATTTGCTATGGGTATTGGTATTAATGTCTCTCTTCTTTATGACAAGTTATGAATAATGCAGAACTAATGTTCTAATACATGCCGAGCAACATCTGCATTAATACTTGTTTGCAATACTGACCTATTTGGAATAGGGTACTGTGATTCTGCCCTGATATAGCAGTAAGCCATCATGCTCAGGCAGTTTTTCTCTGATTGTCATGGCACTTATACATAGCACATCTTGTGTATGATCAGTGATTTGGCCATCTATCTCAGGCATGTTGGGTAACATTTTGTCATTCAGGGTCACTTCTGCTAGCTTGCTTTAACTTTTCTAGTCTCTTGGATGTCACTAGTCCTCTTGTCATTATGCTGTGCATATGGGTGGCAAAATCTTCTTCATTAGCAGGTAGTAGATGATCACAATGGATTTCTGAATAACATGCCTGCTATTGTTTAACTGTTTCCCTGGCACTTGGGATTGCTCTAACATTAAATCTTTTCAGTCTCATGTGTAGTCTTTGTCATCTGAGTGCTTCTTTATCTAGATTATAAGTTAATTAGTGGACTCGATGTCTTATGGTCAGATTGGAGCTGGAAACTAATAGGTATCTGGACAATATGTCCATGTGCTCACAGACTCACAAGGCATTCCTTTTGTATCTGCACTTATCTATATTCAGCACTGGCTGGAATTCAGGAGCAATAAGCAACAGGACATAACACTAAATCATCCATACAGAGTAATACTGCAAGGATTTCCACTATCCCTGTTTATGCAGGACAGTCTCTATTTGGGAAGTTGTGTTCTGAGGAAAAAAAAACATGAAAAACTGCCATTGTCTTGTGATTTTAGGGCAAATGCATGTCCTTATTTTCCTCTACTAGTTGACTGCGACAATTATTTTTCATCTGGAACATCTTAATATTATACGAAGCAATAGAAATACTTACATTCTACAAAAGAAAGCTTTTAATTTGTCAGAAAATTTAAGTCCATTGGACCGTTTTTTGCTTGTTTTATCCTTCAAAATTATTTGTCCATAAAAAAGTTCAGTTTTGGTCATTTCAAAGGTGGTAGCCCTTAGCCCATAGCCATAACATCAACACACACAATTGTTAGTTTGATAACATTACAATATTCTAGGACTAGGGTTGTTGTAATAGTAACATCACATTATGCTAGCACTGAAGCTGTTGTAATAGTGACATCATAGTATGCTAGCACAGGAGGTGTTGTAATAGTGACATCATAGTATGCTAGCAATGGAGCTGTTGTAATAGTGACTTCATAGCACATTAGCACTGGAGCTGTGGTTAGCTTTTCTTTTATTCTGATGAAAGTTTGTACTTGAGCATTTCCCTACACCAGGGTACATCTTTCTTCAACAGGTCTATCAGTGGACATAGTACAGTAGACAGATCTGGTACAAACTTCCTAAGAAGTTAATCATGCCTAAGGTTTGTTTTTAACTTGGTTTCTTAATGTATTCTGCAGCTTGGCTATTTCTCTGACCTTGCTTGCATATGGTCAGATTCCACTAGTACTTATGCTGTGACCAAAATACTGAAGCTCAGTCTTTGTAAAGCAGCATTTATCTCACTTTACCTTTAACAGTTAGTTTTCAATGGCCTGGAGTAGTGCCTGCAGGCTTGAATCATTGATATTTTTACTCCATCAAATGCCAATATGCCTTTTACAACAGTAACACATTTGACCCCTTTTAACAAATCGCTGTTTTATGCTTACAATTTTCAGTCTCTTGAAACACAGCCTTCCCACTGCAATAAATAAGGTTGCCAGCTTTGCACTATATTTCTCTAGATATGCTTATCAAAATCCACTAGAAGCATCTGTTATAGAAAACACTTTACCATTCACTAGTTTAAGTGCTATGTCTTTCAGTGTCGGGAGAATAACTCTTTCTCATGATTTGTTGAACCTCTTTAGATCAATCCATATTCATACAAGGACATTTTTTTTGTTACGAGGACCATTGATGGGCAGTGGGCACCATTCAGTCAGTTCAGTTACACTCCTATAACATCAGGTTCTCATATTCTTTTTTGAATTCTGCTTCTACTTTAGACAGCACTGGGAAAGGTATCCTTCTAGGTGTGGTTAAAGCATATGGAATAGCATTCAGTTGTAATTTTATTTTTACTAGCACACAACTTCCCCAATATATTTAGACTGACTTATTTTATTGTGGCAGTTATCTCCATTTCTCATGACAAAACTCTGCTGAGCAGTTTATTTATGTACAGACCATCCAGCACATAAAGCTAAAACTCAGACTTGTGTCCCTTCCACTTAGACGTGGCTAAACATCTATCACTGCATTTGAGTTTGCCTGCAGGCCTACATATTTGTGTGTCTGCTTTATGCAACTGTAGATGCTTCAAGATAGTTCTATCGGTGACACATGGCAATGCAGTAATATCAGCTCTATATGAGCCATGGTATCACAGTAACAACCCGTTGAGCCAGTCTTGAACCTCACTTGAGTTTGAGGAATTGGGAGTTTTTCTGAACCCAGGGAAAATACTTTCTGAATATTATTTTCAATTTATTTTTCAAAAGCAACTTCTTTAATTAACTTTATCTTAAAAATGGCAGCACAATGTCCCAGCCTTTTACATCTCATTTACCTACTGCTTTGTGCTGTACACTGCTCTATGTTAGCATGATAATACTTATACCTTGTGCTGCTCTCTGCTTTGACTCAGCATGATAACGGTTACACCCAGCGGTGTAGCTGGCTCAACCAGCACCCTCTGCTGGTCCCAGGAACTAGTGCTCCCTACTCCTCAGCTCTTCAACTGAAAGTGAAAAGCAAAAAAAAGGGGACTTCTGCAAAATTACAAGATGCCAATTAGCTTTATACAGAAAGTAACTAATCCAACCCCCCCCCCCAAGTATTCCCTCTATTGACACATCAACCAGGTAACCAGGCGGCCTTCCTCTTGTCCTTTCTTAAATGGAAGAACAAAAAAAAAAGGACTGATACACCGACCAGGTGGCAAGATACATGCCCTCTCCTACCTGCCCCAGCTCTTCAGTTAAACAGCAAAAAAAAAAAAAAAACGTCCGTGATCAGGTCCCATCTCTGCACTGACCCTCCTTCCTCACATCAATCAATCAATCAATTAATCAATCAATCAATCAATCTTTTTTTTCTTTTTACTGTAGCAAATTGCAAGCAGGTACTACAGTTCATATCCCACATGGAGTGCTACAGTGCTCAGGTTTTACTTTGAAATATATACATATTCATTTTACTTTAAGCTGTAGCAAACTGCTTGCTACAATGTAGCTAAAGCTTAGACTACACACAGAGTGCTTCTGTGGTCAGGTTTCACAGCAAATTTAATACCGGCTTTTAAAAGTCGATATTGCACTAAAGAATGACCAAGAATCAGGATGATGGATCAATTGGCCAATTGTGCTCCCTAACACTTTGCATCGAGGCAGCTGCCCCCTTTGCCATTCCCTAGCTATGCTACTGGTTATACCACATACCTCACACCGCTCTGACTCAGCATAATAATGGATACTTCTCATGCTGCACAATGTTCTGCCTCAGTATGATAATGATAACAACTCATGCTACATGTTGCACTGACTCAGCATGATAATGGTTACTTTTCATGCAACACACTGCTCTAACTCAGCATGATGATGGTTACATCTCATGCTGCACACTGTCTGACTCAGCATGATAATGATAACACTTTGTGCTGCACATTGCACTGACACAGCATGATAATGATAACAGCTCATGCTGCACACTGCTCTGACTCAGTATGGTAATGGATACACCTCATGCTGTACACTGCTGTGACTCAGTATGATAATGGTTACGTCTCGTGCTGCACACTGCTCTGACTCAGTATGATAATGGTTACTTCTTATGCTGCACACTGCTCTGACTCAGGATGGTAACAGTTACACCTTTTGCTACATACTCTTCTGACTCAGCATAATTTTGTTTCTTTGCTAATTCAGCCTCTCTGGCAATTTCTATCACTTTTTCTAAACTTACGTTCACCTCAAGTTGTACCGTTTGAGTCGCTTCAGTGTCAGCCAGCTGAATTACAGTTCAGTCACTAATTTTTCATTGCATTAGACACATAATATGCTACCAGTTCATATAAATGTCTTACAAAAACTTCAGTATATTCACTTTTCATTTGTACATATCCGCGGAAGCATAGCATCTCATGTATAATATTTATTTTCAGAATAAAATGTTCATTGAGCTTACTACTTACTGCTTCATTTGTAATACCCTGGCCTTCTGCAATTGTTTTTTATTTAAGCATCTGTATTTGCTGATCGGAGTAGAGCACTGATCTTTCTCTACCATATTCAGACTCAAACCTGGTGAAACATAACATTTCCAGTCAGATCAGAAATAACGTACAGTGGTCACAGAATGATGTTATTATTTGCAGAGAGAATGTACATTTTAAAGAATTACAGTTAGAGACAGCAGTCATAGTAAACACTGTCAAACAATATAATATTTTAAGCAGTTATAATTATAGTATAATACATATATAACTTATATTGAAAGGGGGGATTTGGGGGTGGATTTATGACTGCATTGCTAAGGAAGCAGTTATATTTTAATTATGAGTGAAATTTAGTAAAGGCCGAAATAGATTTTTTATATATGGATGGATGGTGGCCAAGAGTTCAGGAGTAATAATGGAGAGGGCATGCTCAGTGGAGTGTAGTTCTGAGTGACGGACTGGAATAGTGATAGTATGTGCTGTGAGGGATCTATGGTTGTAGGCGGTGGTTTTTGTCATATAGTTTGCTTTCCAGGAAGACCTACTACAAGGAGATGGTTCTGAATTCCGAAGGTGACCATTGGGCCTTATCAAGGATGAAGCATTGAGTTTTTCTCTGAATGGCTAGGATGACAAATCTGGAAATGTTATTGCAGGTGGTTTGTAGTGCTTTGAGATTCTCTTTGATAGAGTGACCATGATGGGGAGATTGTATTCTAGTGTGAGGGAGAAGGACCCCTTTACTAGTGTGACCTCATCCTTTGTAGGTTGAGAATAGGGTCTAGCCGAGCATCAAAGTATTTAGAATGCTGAACAATTCCTATTTCCTCTTCACTGGAGCATTTAACCTAATTATTGGATACATGGGTCAGCTTTTTTTGATTCCATTTCTTTGCATTTTGAATTAGTCTGTTTGTAAGTAAGCAGTCGGATAATTTTAATAGCTCTGTTTCAGCTGACTTTTGATCATTGAGTGAGGAAGACTGGATCTGAATATGACTATATCATCTTCATAAAAATAATATTGGCATATGTGAAAGGACTGTGAAAAGTTGATTGATAATAATTAAAACAGTATAGGTAAGCGAGCAGAGACTTGGGCTACTCCTATGGGGAATGGTGCGAATGGGGAGGGATAAAGTCTGAGCTGCACTTTAAATGGATTGAAAGGAATAATTCAAACCACTTCAGTGTTCTGAGGCTAATTTATGTAGAGAATATAGAGTTTATTAGTTGCTGGTGGTAAATTGTATTAAAGGAATTAGTTAGATACACTTGGAGAGCTCCTGATAGTATATAGATCCTGTTAATACATAGGTCTTGCTTGTGCATAATATTCTGTTAGTGTATAAGGTTTTAGTTAGGTCTGCAAAGAGATGTCCTGTTAGAATGAAAAGGAGCTGTATATTACCTTTTCTTCCTTTCCCATGGAGTATAACAAAGCATTAACCTAACATGCATTTTCCTGACTCTTTGTGTAACATTGTCACTACTCTAAAAGTAAACTTGTGCCTCCTTGCTGGTAAATGGCTTTGAGAAATCAAATTCCTCTCTTGGGTTAAACTGTGTAATTTCTGACAGAAATCAGTTTTCTAGGATAGAACAGCTTAAAATCATCAAAATAACCATCCATGAATGTTAATCATTCATTTTTAATAAAAATGACTTACTCTAAGCCTACTAGGTTCTACTCATCTAATTAGTTAGCTAGAATGACATTTTCCTTCTTACTTCATGTAGAATATTCCAGTTATAACACCACATCATGATGTATACCTTTAGTTACTCAGTTATGTCTAATAAAAGTATTGATAACATTAGTGTATAGCAGCCTCTTTATCAAAAACATTAACCTTTATTCTGTACAAAATGGTAGGGTACTGAAAATGATGATAATTCATTCATCATGAACACACTGGTCACTGGTACTAGAATAAATGGGGTCTATGTTCAGCTACTAAATTAAAAAAAAAATGAACAGCAAAACACAGAAAGGAAAAGAGCGAGCAGGAAAATCAGCAATCTAAAGCAGCATCGAAATAGACTACATCGAATGGCCATAGTTGTCCAACAACCAGGAAGTAACATGATACGTAAGGTAAATGAAGGGTAACCTTTAAAATTATCCCTTTTCCCTACTGCAGTACGATCTTGAGTTGGTATATATAGTTAGGGGTGTGGGGGGGGCACAGTCCCCTACCTTGGATTGGTTGTGTGTGCAATGTTGGCTGACTATGGCCATTCAGTGTTATTTTTTTCAATTACTTTGTAGTGTACTGATTCACATTTGCTGTTTATCTTTCAGTGTTTTGTAGTTTGCTTTTTTTAAAATTCGGTAGCTGAAGATAGATCCAAATAAATGCAATATGAAACTTTTTTAAATTCATTTTCAAGTAGCAATGCTATATACATACAAACACACACACAGACACACACACACACACACACACACACACACACACACACACACACACACACACACACACACACACACACACACACACACACACACACACAGGCAGTTCTAAAATACTTGTCATCAAATTTGCTAATCACACATCTAGTGTTGAAACTTTATTTCTTCTCCATTCCCAGAGATAAAAATTGTACTTTGGGAGTCTGTATTTGGTCATTTTCTATTTAACATCCTCATGACCACCTTTCCTTTACTTATGGACCAGCAACTTTGCTGCTGATTAAAAATTACCGCTGTGACAATGTGAGGTATTGCCATCTGTGCCAGAAAGAGTGGGGCAGTGCATGTGTCATGTGTGCCAGCATGGCTGGCTGGAGTTTTGTGAATGATTTTGTGTCATTTTACTATCACACTGACTTGTACAGATGCTTGTGTTAAAATGTATCAACAGTGTTATTATAGCTGATTAAACGTTTATGTTTAAACAAAGAATTCTGTAAGGGAAGACTAGAGGCTTTTGAAAGTGTTCTATAGCTTTCAGATATTTCAACAGTTCTTAGCAAAGCTCTGAGTGTGTATTGTACCAGAGTCAGATGATCAAATGTGATGTTATTCTATAACCAGCACTGAGAGGATGGGAGTCACACAGCAGTTTGTTTTGTTTTGTTTTCTTTTGGAACCTGATATATAAAAGATCTATGACAGTTATCACAGTCAGTTGGTTGAGTTCAATTCAATTAGTTGGAAGTTCATCACCTTGACTTATGGAAGTAAGCATCTCAGAATCCTATATTTTCTTGCTGTATTAATTAAGTTATATATGGAACAGTTATTCTTTAGGCAGTCAGAAAACAAAGTGAGATTAGTTTAGCAGTGTTTTTCTGCATTTGTTTGAATCTATACAACTGTGTTATTTTTATTTCTCCTGTGATTGAAACTCTGAAGTGTATTGTACTTTGATATTTAGTATTCTCATGTTTTCTATTTTATTATTTATTATTAAATATTTTTATACCTTTCATTGTGGCTGGTCTTTTAGAAAATACTTTTACTGTCTTGAGAGTACATGTGCTTATTTTAGTGATGTTTTGGCCACTCTGAAAAGCCTGCCTGCTTTGGTTACACTCTACCATTCATTTATATTAGTTTTGACTTTACTCAGTATAATTGGATACCCTTGTAAGAGCCTGACAGTGGTTGACTGATGAGGTTACCTTATAGTCTAGGTCAGAAGGTGTACAGCTAGTACATCTGTATCAGCGTGTTTTGTGTGTGTGAAAATCAAATAACCAGGTGTGGGTGTGTCAGCTACTTGGAATTGGGACACAGTGCTTCAAAGTGAGTCTTGTTTGGGATCTGGAGAGACAGAGAGTCCAGTCCCAATGGATCATGTTCCCTGTGTGCTCTTGGGGGAAATTGTGGGTGATGCAGAGAGCTGAATTTGAAAATACTATGTAAATTCATTCCTATTTTTAGTGACCATCTCTCACTGGTGTGAATGATAAGGATTGAGGCTCCTTGATTATTGACCTGGGGTAAAGAGAGGCTATTACAACCACCAAGATAACTAATGTGGAACATCAATACAAGGGGCACCTGGACCTTTTATATTCTTTTCTGATAGCAGACAAATTGAATTAAGCACATAAAATGCTCAATAATGCACACTGGGAGCAGTAACAAAGAACATCCCCACTCAGGGAACAACAGGCTGCTGAAAGCTGTAAGCATGTTCAGGAATCCACAAGTTGCTGCAAAAAAATAAGTCAGGTTTGAGATCAATGATCAACAGATAGAAAATGTTATTACATCATATATTAAAAAATATGGGAATTGCTACCTCAAAACATCCTGAAGTGATTTTATCTTTGTTTAAATATCTGGTGTGCCACTTACTTACAATAAGCTAAAGTGACTTCAGAAATATTATACAAAAAATCCTTTGTTAAGCTGTTGCCCTACCTTGAACATGTGGCATAGCTAAAGCTGCACTCACTGTATTAAAGATTGCTGGGATGGAGAGCCTCATATCATCATCAGTTGTCTAAAACTCATTTCACTTTTTTTCCCAAATGCCATAGTCCAGAGTTATCATCAGACTTTGACTTTACACCCAGTAAAAGTTTAATTCTTTCTATTACATGCTGTTGTTTCTTATATTCCTGTCTCACTTGCAGATTTTTTTTTCAGCTGTCTGGTGCATCCTACTACATTGGAATTGTTTTTCACAATTGTCCTGTAATATATTTCAGACAGATGGTCTGTTTATTGTTTTAAGGATCTTAGTCCCCCATTTCATTCCTTTATTTAGACATTTTTTTATATCAAGCTAACAATGTTTATTTAAAGGAAGAAAGAAATCATGCCAAAGCTTTTCTGAAGAAACTTAGTGAGAATCTGCCATAGACTGCTGTGGTAACAGATTTTTCTCGCATTCAGTCTCTGTTTTTGATGTTTTCTTAAAAGAATGTGTCTGTCCAGCTGTCCACACCTTATGCAAATTTTACCTCAAAATTCCCACCATCTCTTTTCATTGGCTGTCATCAATAAGCACAGAATTATCATTTTTAAGAAGTCACACCTCTACCTGTTTAAATGAATCAGCACTCCCACTGTTTTTCATATAGCCAGAATAGTAATGCCTACCCACTAACTAATTTATTTATTTATTTTTTATTTTTATTTTACATTTGTTAACTGGGAAAGTACGACTGGACACAGGTCCATCTTCAGCGGAGGCCCGAGGAGAAATCTTCCAAGCAAACAATACAATTCCATAGAGAAAAAACAGTAGCATATAAGGAAACATAATAATATACATATAAGGAATACTATTGAGTGCAGATTGCTCCAAACACAAATGCAGTTACAAAAAAGTACCAAATAAGAGAACAGTGAATATATTTGAACATAGTTAGCAGAGATTAACAATTTCTACATTTTTCTGGCAGTAAGCCAATATTCATATAAGCATAATTTTTTTTTTGACTTGGGTAGCAACTATTTGATACTAGGCATATTTCTAGCAACAGGACATAGGGACCAGCCATTTGATCCCTAGCAGAATCCTAGCACCAATGCAGTGGTGTGGCCTAGCTTGGGGAGTAACTTGTGCAATGCCAGTTATTTATGTAGTGGATTTTGAGAAGTTTTTTAAATTGGGAAGTAGAGGTGGTTGAAATTAAATGGCTTGGGAATGAAATCCAGGTTCTGGCAATGGTGCAGGCAAAAAGAGATTTACCCGGATCCTTTTTGTATTTGATGACACTTATGTGGTTCTGATAACTAGATTTTAAGGTTCTGGTGGTGGTGTAGGGGTGAATTAGGTTCTGAAGTGCTGGGGTTTTGTCAGGGTGGTAGTAGAGCTTGTGAGCTATTGAGAGTTGGTTGAGAAGGAGTAGTTGAGGTAATTCCAGCCAATTTAGTTGCTTGAGGGCAAGACAGTGATGGGATCTATGAGAGGCATCAGTAGCAAATTTGGCAATCTTGTTGTAGCAGGATTCCAATTTGTTTAGTTCACTGTGGCAAAGGTTAGTTAAGATAGGGGAGGCATAAAGGAGAATGGATAAGAAGTGAGTTCTTGCTAAGGTGGCTTTGGTAGGTCTAGTGATGAACTGTCTATTCCTGTAGAGGAGACCGAGCTTTTTAACTTTCTTAATTGTTTGTGCTATATGTATGTCAAATTTTAGATTGTTGTCAATTTCAACAGCTAATAGTTTTGTGTGTGCTGTTGGGGTGATTTGTATGTTATCTCCAGATGTTATGGTAAAATCATTATTTGGTGGAGGAGATCTACCAGGGCTAAAGAAAATGAGTTTGTTTTTTGGGGATTAAGAATAAGTTTTATGTTAGTGAACCATGCTTCAGCTAAGGAAAAGTTTTTTTGGGTTATGGCTTTTAGCTTATGTGGGGTGGGGGAGGTACATATAATGGTGGTATCATCTGCATACTGAACAACTGAGGCAGAGAGTGTGGATGAGGCTATCTGGTTAGTAAATAGTGAGAATAACAGAGGTCCTATGATGGACCCTTGGGGGATACCTATGCCTACTGGTAATAGAAGGGACAGTTGATCTTGCCATAGAACTGCCTGCTGATGGTCCGTTAAGTAGTTATTGAACCATGATATGGTGAAGGAGCTTATGTTAAGTGATGCTAGACTTTCTATGTGCATACTATGGTTCACCATATCAAAGGCTTTTGATAAGTCTAAGAATATTGAGGATACAAATAGGCCATTGTTTCTATGGTGATTGACAATGTTGGTAAAGGAGAGTAGTGCTGCAGTAGTGCTATGGGAAGGTCTGAAGCCATGTTGGGATATGGATAGCAGGTTATTTTTAGGAGGTACTGCATTAGCTGGGAATGGACTACCCTTTCTAATATTTTTGATAAAGGTGATATGATTGCAATAGGGCAGTAGTTGGTAAGCTCAAGAGACTTACCCCCTTTGTGCAGTGGTATAATATGTGATATTTTCCAGGAGTGAGGTACTTTACATTCTGATATTGACCTATTTATGAGAATGAACACTGGGTAGGCTATAGCTTCAGCAGTTATTTGAAGTAAGTCTGCAGGTAGCTTGTCAGCTGCCAGAGTGGTTGGTTTTAGTTTTTTGAGAAGTTTAGCAATAGTTTTAGTAGAGACTGGTTCCAGGGAGAAACTGGAGGAGTTGTTTGTTATAGTAATGTGGCAGGGGTCTCTGTAGGTAAGGGGTTGGTAGTAGTTTTCTGGGTTTTGGCTAGGGCTTGGACTGTTTCAGTAAAGTATTTGTTAAATTGGGTGGGGATGTTGTCATGGTTGGTAGTACAGGGATAGGAGTGGTGGATTTTCCTGGGTGTGAAAAAATATTTATAGCGGCCCAGAATTTTTGAGGGTTGTGAGTGTACTTTTCCGTTTTACAAGTTTTTTAGCTTTGTTGTGGAGTTCAAGATACGTTTGTCTCGTGATACTTTTTTTTGTTTATGAAATTGTAACCAGGCTTTGTCCCTTTCTTGCATTATGGTTTTAGTTTCTTTTGTTAGCCTTGGGGCATAGTTACTTCTCATTCTAATGGTTCTGGGGGGGAGGGGTGTGACAGTTTAGGATATCTAGGAAGGTTGAGATGAAGTACTGCACAGTGTCGTCTAGAGGTAGTTGTTTTAAGGGAGTCCAGTTGCAGCATGTTAGTGAATTAATTAGGTCTTTAGCTCTGAAGGTCTTTTTGTTATGTACTACTCCAAGGATAGGATGTTTAGTGCGGTGCGATTGATTTCTAATTAAGTAGGTTGCCTGATGGTCACTCAGACTGCCAAGAAGACACCCTGATTGTTGAGCCAGTGTGGGGTCTGATAGAAGAATCCAGTCTAAGATGGACTGGCTTTTGGAGGTTTTGTCAGTTCTTGTGGAGGCAGTTATTATTTGGTTAAACCCATGGAGGTTTATATGGGTTGAGGGAGTTTGGCTGGAACAGTCAGACCAGTCATTGTTGAAGTCACCTAATAGATGGTTTCTTGAGGAAGGGAGGATGACATCCAGTTTAGTAGGCTTTCCAGTATGGTAGTATTATTACCTGATGGGATATATCCACCTGCAATAATTATGTGTTTGTTGGAATTGAATTTTTATTTGCCTAGAATTAGTTCTATGTCTTTTACTTCTTGGGAATTACGCTCAAGTTGTTCAAAAGTGAGGTGTTTTTGGAATAGTATTGCAACACTGCCTCCCTTTTTACCTGTTCTGTCTCTACGTATAATGTTGTACCCAAGGGTACTAATTTCATTATCGTAGTGTTCAGGTTTGAGACATGTTTCTGTTAGCATGACTTCTGACTTGTATAGAGCTAGTAGGGCATGAAGGTCCTGGGTTTTGCTATGAATGCTTCTTACATTGATGTTTAAAAGGAGTAGAGATGAGGGTGGCCTTAGATATAGAGGGTTTAGTTGCTGAAAGGTACTGTGGTTAGTATTGTTGGGTCCTGGATTAGGGTGAATATCCCTGCAGCAGGTAAGTTTTTGGAGGAGGTATAGATAGAGCTTGTTTAGTTTGTGTAATATCTTAGCCTGTTTGTGGGAGGATGGGGTGCTGGTCTTGTATTTAAGAGTATTATAAAGGGAGGAAAAAGATTGGGTGGAGGAAAGGTTGTAGGGTGATATAGGGAAATGTTCTTCTTGTCTAGGACTGGTTGTGGAATCTGTTTGTCATGGTGGTGGGGAAGTTGTATTAAGGTGTGTGTGGCAGAAAGAAAGAATTGACAGAAGGAGGAGAGACAAGATAGTTAATGAGGAATAGAATACCTTTAGTAAGTTGGTGAGCTGCATATAAGACATGTTGAGTTGGAAGAGTAGTTGGGTTATTGTAGGAGTGATAATAGTAATAGTAGTCAGGTGTTGAATGGGGGTGTGGTGGGGTATATAAGTGAGGAATGGTAGGTGAGGTTTGACTGGCTAATTGAGAGTTAGATGTGTTGGGGGTGTGGTCTACAACTATAAATGTAATTGATGTGGGGATGGGTAGCAATGGGGGTAGGGTAGAGAGCAAAGTGATGTTCTTTTAACTTATTGTTCTAGAGTTGCCTGCCCTTACTATAAACATGTCTTTGAAAACTTCTAGTCTCATCCATCTACAAAATGCAGCGAGCAAATGAAGATCTAATTAGGAATGCTCACCCCTCCAACTGCTAAAGCTTCAGTTACCTTTTCTTTCCCATCTTTCTACTGCATAGTGCTGTAATATTTACAAGTTTTAACCACCTTTTTTTCATCTTGCTTTTAAAATCTGTAACATCTGGAATAAGGCTATCAATTATTGGTGATCTTACAATCCACTTCTCAGTAATCATCTTGGGATTAGTGCTTCTGTTTTCTTAAATGTCTGGGGAATACCAGTCACTGGAAGGCCTGATAACTATTTTTAGGACCCGGTTTGATTCCTGGCTGTCTCTGACCGGGAAGTGTGAGTGATACTGTCCTGATTGCTCTGTTTGCTATTCTGGTTAAAGCCACTCCAGTTTTAATTCTTAATTGTAGTGCAGCTTGTTTTTCTCTTGTGAGTTGATGACTCTACCAGGTGGGGCATCTCCCAGGAAATGGCTACAACAAGCCTGTAGACCCACCAACATCTGGGACAAGACTGCTGCTCACCAAAAAGCATGTGACCACTTCTCAGGAACCAGTGAACCAAAAGGTGGTGTTGACTTTTAATAATAACAAACTATGAACCAACAAAATAAGCACCTGGGTGAGATGTACTCTAAAATAAGTGAAAAAGAAAGTAGTTCTCCACCAGTAGAATGAAAAGTTTTATATCAGCAATTTATTAAAAAGTTTAACGTTTTCGTCAATCCACAGTTGACTTCATCAGAACAATGAATCACACAAAATACCAGTTTAAATAGATGGTCCTTGTAGATAATTGGTTGAAATCATTCTCAAAGAGGTAGACAGTCCAGCGTGTCCTAAGAGTTAGCCAGAGATGGCAACTTTGACTACAACTGGGTAGACGTCCACATCTTTACCACTTCTAGCTTGCCAGAGGTAAACTCCTTTTGAACAACCAGTTAAGATACCACTCACTTTTACAAGAGAAATCCTCATTCAACTAGAATCAAAAGGACTGGCATTTGTAACATATAAACAACAAACCAATGAACCCAGCAACAGGCGTACAGCTCCTCATGGCGACTCAGTGACCAGCTTGGAATTAGTGCTACTGTTCTGCTTCTGGTGAGAGAAGGCACAAAGGGACATTGACTCCTAGTGGTGTAAAGCTGTGGTGTGACTAGCATTAGTAACAGCAAGGAGTACTAACAGGTGAATTCTGTCTTTTTACTAAGTAATGATAGATTAGCTACCCTCTTAACTAACTTCAGAGTATCACTCTAAATACATTATTCATAAATCTTTAGGGTAGAGTATTGCACTCTGTCTCCAACTGCTAAGTACTATACAAGCCCCAATCCTCCATCATCAAGCAACATGGCTCAGCAGTCTGGTCTCACTCCATCTCTGGCCACTCTGATTGCATTAAGTGTTCTAAGGCAGTGTAGCAACAATCTTATGTTTAATGACTGCTCACTGCTACTACCTATTTATAGCACAACCTGTAAGAGATTCAAATATTTAGGAAACATAGACACAAACATGTCAATACCTCCATAACAAGACATCAACCACAGCAAACTACTATGCATTTAGCTTATGCTGAGGCTATAAATTACCAGAACATTGTAGAACACAGTCTAAAAGGATTAGTTTTTTTTGGCCAGCACACAATGCAACACTTATTCCTTCTACATTCACAGACATTGTGATCTCACACAACTCACCCAAGATTCATCAAAAAAGTAGGCTTAAGTCCATAAGGCCCACCAGGTCTGCTTCCACACTTGGAAATGTTTTAGCCATGGGTGATTCTATAGTCAGGCATACAGACTTCACACTCACCAGACTGGAAAAGAACAAGGTGACTAAGAGCTGCTTGTCTAGTGCCAGGATGTGTGATGCTAGAGGGGCCCAAATGATAAACCACACAAATATGACATCAACCTAATAGTAGCCCTTGTGGGAATGAATGACTTGAGGCATGTCACCAACAGGGACCTGTGATAAAACATGATGGATCATACTGTGAATGTGTCAGAGGCAGAAAAGACAGATCTTGTGTAGTATCTTTCTTACACCAAGAATGGTGCTAAGATTCCAAGAGAAATATTATATTTAGCAGCTGACTACATAGCAGGTGTCAATCTAATGGGAGCATAACTCTGGGATGAGATGGTGGACAATACTTCCTGTTTTGCAAAGGATGGCTTTTACTTCTCATACAAGGGCTCCTGCTTACTGGTTAAAGCCTTTGCTGCCCCCATAGTGCTTTTTTAGGTACAACCCCCCACTGGATATTCCTACATAATAGATTCAAACTCAATTTTGGATGACTTCATGGTGGCACTGCTCAATACTAGAAGTTTAAATAGAAAGATGCTGAACTTGAGGCCTTCCTGTGACTTGAACACATTCATATTTGTATAGTTATTAAAACATAGTTTCATGCATTGACAGTGCTCCCTCTATACCAGGGTTTAGCACTTTTCATACATTTAGACCATTGGATACCTCTGGGGGAGTATCTGTATTTGTTAGAAACTCCAATACCTTACACAAAATTACCCAAGATTCTAACTTGGATCTCCTGGAGATCCAACTCACCCTTAACAAGTCCAACTATTTTTTCATTGCTAGCAACAAGTCCCCATCAGTGCCCCCAAAAGATCATGGAAATTACCATAACATCACTGAGGCATTAACAATCAAACCAAATAACGTCTTGTTAAATGATTTCAATTACCTAGCCATTGACTGGCACTCTTACACCTCTAAAAATAATTATGCTCACATTTCCTAGACTTTGTTAATACAAATATACTGGAGCAAATAGTACACTCCCCACTAAGAGACTCTAATATCCTTGAGCTCAACTGTATCCTACTCCATATCTCATCATCTGACCACAAATTGGTAATTTTGTCTGATGGGCCTAGTCGTACCATGCCATCAGCAAATTATAGCATATTTTACCTTGGCTTGCCTACTTCAGCTTGAAGAAGAGGTATGCAAACTTCCCAACAATCCCTTGTGAATAGAGCCAGCTGAGAGGACTGCTGCATTCATCTCTGACATTTAGCAGCAGCTAAACAGCTGTATAGAAAAGTCACTACCCATCTACCCTAAATGTAATGGTAAATTGCGGAATAAACTTCTCTGTCGGAACTCCTGCATATATAAATTATCTGATAAAAGAAGGAAAATAATTAGAATTTGCAAGAAATTACTGTCTCTCTACTTTAAGACCACACTGATACATATCAGCAAGGAACTTAAAACCACAATTAGAAAATGTAAAGCAGAATACAAAGGTAAGGTCACTGCAGATAATGAAAGAAACTACAACTATTTCTTGAGTTAAGTCAGAAATCTAAGGAATAATGTTCAAAAATGCACTGAGCATCTATAATAATATCACATACTTTGTATCCCAAGGTTATAGCCGATATATTAGCAGACAAATTTAGTGCTAACTTTAGTCTACCTACCCACATTGTAGCTCCCACTATCCATGAAAATGTAGTTTCCCCCTGAAATCACCTTAGAACAAGTCTTAGAATCTTTGTCAAAGGCTCAAAATAATACTTCCATGCTACCATGTATCATACCATACTGCATTCTGATATGTATGCTGCCATGTAGATTACCATGTTGCATTCTCATATGTATGGTACCATGTAACATACCATGCTGCATTCTCATATGTATGGTACCATGTAGCATACCATGTTACATTATCATATGTATGGTACCATGTAACATACCATGTTGCATTCTCATATATATGGTACCATATAACATACCATGTTACATTCTCATATGTATGGTACCATGTAACATACCATGTTGCATTCTCATATATATGGTGCTGTATAACATACCATGTTGCATTCTCGTATTTATGGTACTATGTAGCATACCAAGTTGTCGTCTCATATGTGCCAAGTATGTACTATCTGAGCCTTTACATAAACTGTTCAACATCAGTCTATCTGCAGGGTTTGCTTCTGATGCTTGGAGAATAGCCACTGTGACTCCCCTATACAAGGGTGGCCTCTCTATAGACCTCGGTAGTTACAGACCCATCAGCCTCACAAACTTTATATGCAAAGCTATGCAATATATCACAGAAGAACTAAATTATGCAGACAATAGGCAGCTTAACTGAACTACACTCACTCAGTTTGGTTTTATGAAGGACGGGTTCTGTCTCCTGAACCTAGTAAGCTTCTTTGAAAAGGTCACAGAAGCTGTGAACAGTGGTTGTTGTATGCCCACTGTTTTTCTTGACCCGACCAAGGCTTTTGAAACTATCCCTCATAGTAGAATAACAGAAGAAATAGGCAAACTTAACGTTAACCACTATGAGGTCTGCTAGATTGCAAATTGGCTATCCAACAACAGATTTCAGGTTGTGAAAATTGTTGATACCCTTTCTGAATGAAAAATTGTAATGACTGAGGTGCCACTGAATTCATGCTACACCCTTTCCTGTTTTGCAGACATACAAACTAATATTCCAGAAGTGTTGTTGATCAAGTTTGCTGATGACTATAAGCTGGGTACTGTTACTCACTCACCCACTGATACTAACTAGCTCTAGCAAGGGCTGGTATATGCACATACCTGATATGCTGAAAATGGTCACAAGCTAAATGCTAAAAACTACAACATAGTAGTGTTCAGCAAAAAATCTGTTACAATCTCATATGTTATAAATGCTATTCCTCTTCAGCTAGACATAGTCATAAAAGCCCTGGGAATTAAGATGCTCATAAGAGACTTGGGTATATAGGTGGACATTTCACTCATTTGATCATCATGTTTCCACCATAATCAGGAAATCCTTCTATCTGACTTAAGTAATTATCAAGGGAGCATCTTCAAGAGCTAGAGAAGTCATCCTGCTTTCTGAGCTATAAAAGATCCAGTCATATCTGACATCCTATTTCTTTGAAAAATAAGTGTCTCTACAAACACCCACACTTGGGACCTAAATGTACATCAACACACATCAAACAAAACAAACAAGTCTTGCTAGAGTTATATATTCCTAACACAGTGTATTCCCAGCCTAGGGAATAAGTCATCATTACAGGTCAAAGAACTCCTCTGGCTACCTTTAAAGCTAGAGGTGATAATTGGATTGGTAGACACAAGTTTACACCAGGATATCATGTAAGGCCCTGCTCAGTTTGGGAGGAAAGCAGTTTTAAGTACTTGACAAAGGTGGCAAGAATTTTTAACTTTATCTACTTAAAGGTGTATATGGTTAGGAATCTTATGGTCCTTACAATCACTTGCTATCATTATTCTGATGCTCGTATGGTTAACACTGCTCTTGAATGATAACTACAACTTCCCTATATTGTCTATTCTTGTTCTATCAGGAATTTTCAACTTGCTGTTGAATGAGCTCCTTCAGCATGAGTTGCATTTCAGTTTGATTCAACGTTAATGGATCAATTTTTTAGTGAATGGACTGCACAGAATGACTTAGCACTGACAGACTGTAAATGTTTATGATGTAAAAGCTGGTTATGTATGGCCCTAATGCCCCATTGTATTTGCATCATGTCTCTTCAGATTCCACAGAGACTCAATTTTACTAGATACTGAAAAGGTTGAAGACATGTATACTGTATAATCGAATATATTAAAAATTATACCAAGAAGCACACATTTCATGTGATGTTGACTTTTACCCCTCCAGACTGCACTGCAAGTTCAGACAGGTTAAACTCACCCGCTGACAGCAGAGTATACAGTGGGTACAAAATATTCATGGTTCTACACTTCATGGAGTGTAAACTGGATTAGGTTTCAACCTGTTGATTTCATGCCACTGAATTTAATTTGCCAATCACCGTTTCACATAGGAAATTGCCGATGAGGTCTCTATTTGCACAACTGCAGTGACTCATAACTCTAAAGTTTTCTCTTTTTCTCACTGGTTGTGCAACTGTGGAATTAATATATTTTAATTAGGTCGTGTGCAAGGAAGTGCTTTTTGATTGACTGAAACATCATATCTTTTTTTGTCACTGGCTGAAACTTCAACTAGATGAAATTTGGGGGAAATATAGTGGAAGCATAGAATATTACTTTACTGGCCCTTAAAAATTTTGAAAAAATTCTCTGTTTTGATTGTAAGCATAGATGTTGCACAAAATTATTGCCTTCTCAAGGATCCTCTAACTCTGTATGAGTCACTTAATTTCAATAATTGATTTTTTTCCATAACACCATTTCACAGATAGATTTAGGATTTTTTTGTTTTTGTTTTATTGATCATTTGTTGACCAGGTTAATCCTGCTAGGCTAGTGCCTTTTTCATAACCCATCTTTTTTAAATCATTGGGCACCCAGAGCCCTTTCCCAGGCAACCTTTTGCTATTGCTAACAATTCTTTTGCCTTTGCTTCTATCATTTTAGTCCCATCTATTAATGCTATGTTAGACTGCCATCTCTTCATTAAAGCTAACAAACTTTTCTTTCTGATACCATTTCATATACTGTACATACTCCAGAACAAAGTTTTATAAAATGGAATCATTGATCTGTTCTCTACAAATTTTCTACCTTACTTGCCTCGTCCATCAAATGACTTGGCTACAGCAACTTCAACATGATAATTTATCTTTATAATATAATTCTTTCTTTCATGAATATACATACTTCTAATCCCACAAGACTATAGAGAAAATCTTGCACTTGCTGGCAGAAAACAGAGCAACCATTAAGTAAACTTTAACAAGAATGCTCCATTTAAAGATAAAGAAAACAATATGCAAAGTCTTATAAATTTTACCTGACAACGATATATCAGATATTAAATATTATAGTTCTCTGTAGTCAAGCAAGCATTATACTATCAAAGCTGCTCACACTCTAAGGATGACAGTTTAAAAAGAAAGAACACATATCTCACTTCCAGTTCCTATAAAATGTAACACAATTGTTAACCAAAACAGCATCCAATTTATGAAATTATCTAACACAGTGCAGCTCTGGGAGTAAACACAATGGTTGAAGGACAGTTTGTTGTTGAATAGGGTACACAGATCGCTGATGAATGCACAAGTCTTAAATGGGCTATCCTTAATAATATGAAGTAAAGAAATCTTGCTTTCCCAATAAAACAACACTATGTCTTTGGCATAAAGCTTGAGCCTGTGGTCAGAAAACAGGCATTAGTCAGATCAAGGCCTTAATGGAGTATGTAGGGGGGTGTATTACAGAACCAATTTTGCACTTATCAACAAACAGGCAGCAACAGACCTTTGACTTAGGTTCATAGGTGCTTACTAGACTATTATCTGTGAGAGTAAGAAGAAGCTTAGCCTTACATTCACATGGTAGTTTTTAGCCCTCGTATTTTGCATAAAAATTACCCAGAGATGGGCCAAACAAGGATAAGGTGGGGCATTTACATGTTTCCCCCTATCCATGAGAGACAGGACTGCGAAACTAGGGGTGAATTTGTGGTTACCCATCCATTCATCTAAATTACATTTGAACACTTTGCATGTGGAATGGAAGATGATCCAAAAGAAACAGTACTCTCTGTGATGTAAACCTACCCCTCCAACTTGTTCTATTTATTTGGCAAAAGAAATAGAGATCCCATGAGTTGGTGTTTATGATACTATTGGACTTGAAAATAACTAATAGGTCTAACAGAATTGGATCTGCTGAAGTGGAAGGCAGAGGTCACCTCTCAATAACCTGTATGATACTGAAAAGATGGACAAGACTTTGAGATGGTCCACATTGTTTTTACAATTTAGGCCCTTGATTTTTTTTTTTTTTTTTTGTTAGTGAGAAAGCATTGTGGTCATTTCAATTGTGACAAGTCCTTGGACAGGTGCATAACAAAAGGAGCATTATACTTAATGATCAGCCTAATGAGTGCCGAGTACAGTGGAACAGTTACATCTCTGGATCTGATTGCATTGCCTTTAGATATAAGCTTTGCAATAAAAAAGGACTTCCTTACATCAGTGGATATATTCTGATTAAAGAACAGTTCCTTATCAACATAGGTTCCTAGCTATCTAACTACAGGATCAGTTGTCAGGGGGTGTGTTATCAAGGGGATAGTTGCAAACAAAGTCATGTTTTCAGAAGGATATGATTATACTGTTCTTGGCATTTGGTGTTAATCCATGGTTTTGACACCAGATAATGGTTTGGAACAGGCCCTCTTGGTGGGTCTTGGTCTCCTCTGGAGAGTTTATGATGACACCAAGCTTACAGTCATCTGCAAACTTGGTCATCTACAAACGTTTAACATTAACTTTCACCTCCAAGATGTAAATGCCAAAGAGGGGTGGCTTAAGGACAGAGCCCTGATGTATACCAGTAGTAAAATTCCTTTCGGAGGAGGTATAGCCACCACCCCAAGTTTCTTGGTTCTATTTATGAGCCAATTTGCTATCTTATGTTACATAAGGATTGACATTTAGCTTGGAGAGCTTATCTGAGTGTGAGATGGTGTCAAATGCTTTACTAAAGTCTAGATATATGGCATGTACTGTTTTGCCCTTATCCATTGCTTCAGTATATCCATAATTCCATAATGATCCTTTGCATAGCCTTACAGATGGCAGTGTTCAGTCTTATGGGTTTATAATTACTTGGATCCTTGTAGCCTCACTTGTGCAAGGGAACAGCTACTGCTGTCCTCTGATCTTCCCACATGAAGCTTGTTTTGTGGCTGATGCTAAATATCTTCTGTAGGAGATTAAAGAAGTCATGTTTCAGGCTGACCAATTGGCAGCCTGGCTTGTTATTTTGACCCATATTCATAATGTACTTGGCTTAGAGTGCACCTTGAGAATTTGTGCTTGGGTGATTTGAGTGGGAGGTGGTGTACATGTAGGTATGTGATTTGAGATTATTGGAGGGGAGAGAGGGTGAAGTTTGAGCTAAATATGTATGATAGTAGACTGGCTATGTCCTCAGTATGTGATATTATTTATTAATATCCATGCACAGTGCTGGCATTCTTTCTGACATTTTTAAAGTAATTAAATAAGGCTTTGTCACTGAACTTGACCTGGGTGGCTACTTTTACATCATATATAACTTTGGTTGATTTGATCAGGGTCTGGAGTTCCTTGTTTAGTTTAGCAAGAGTGTTTTTCACATATTAAGAAATAGATTTATTTTTGTGTGCAATATGTTTCTGCACTGGAACATTCCACAGAGCCACCAAGTAGGTAAGTGTCGACACTCATGTACCTGCAGCCACAGACACTAGGTATGCATGTCTTGCTCTCCCCTTGTATGCATTTATTCTGTTACAGGTGATGCAGGATACTCCCTGGAGCCCTGGTTGATCATATCCGTACAGACCCCACAATGGGTGACCATCCTGCAGTATAATATCATTCATGCAATGCACAGACTAGGAACATCATACGATTAGTGTTTGGTTGCTGAAAGCACAGCTCCACTGCACTGACACATGGAGGGGGCACTGCAATATGCACCTACTACAGCCTAAAAGATCTTCATAGCATGATGCATGCTGGGCAACATAATTATATTGAAACAGGTAGCACAACCATCAGACTGGGGAACTTCCATACCTACAACAACAGGCTATCTTGCAGGATCAAGTGTAACACCTTCCTGCAGTGATGACAGTGATGGTAACAGAATGTCACCAGTGGTTGCAACACACATGCCACACAACATTGTGCATGATATATGACAGCACAGGTAAGGCACCAACTTGTAGCCACCCCTATGGGCCCTGACATGCACACAATAGCTAATGACAACATGGACATACTGAACAAAATTATGTGTATGGGGGTATGGAAAGGCTATGCTGGGGAGTGCATGGTTGAATCACACTGTGTCACCCTTCTCCACTTTCACCACACAGGAGTGATGGTGGAGATGGTCACAGTCATCACCAATCATACAGGTATATAGGGAAACAAGGACACAAGACTGTTTATAGCATCAGGGGGTGGGATGCTACTGATCAATAGAGATGGGACATGGGCCATAGGGTAGGGAAATTGGTTTCATATACAATTTCACCTATGGAATGGTTGGGGGAGGTACTATTTTTACATCTACTGTGCCACAGTGTTGGCCAGATGTAGCAACACTTCAGGTCCCCTGAGAAGCTGATGTGGCATGTAGGGGGATCACTGAAGCGGCATTGCACCTCTGGGGCCTCTGTACCATGGTGTCTCCCAGTGTGGGGTGGAGTAATGACATACCACTCTTGCTGCGTGAACAGACCATGTCCTGTGATGGTGTCTGTTAGATAGCTAATGAAGTCCTGGATTTAAGAAAATGTAAATAGTCTTGTATTTCATTAGACATGCAGAAAGTAGAAAGTAGAGCTGTTTTCTTTTAAAGATATGTAATTATTTATTGTAGCCATGTATATGGTGTCTTCCACACCACAAATTATATCCTTACATGACAGTACAGTTTGGGCATTCTGCAGCTTGTTTTAGAAATAAAAACAGGTTCTTATTGTTTTTTTTCCAAGTATCTCTAACTTCTCTGGACTGTATGATTATCATTTTTCCTTCTTGATGTACGAGTTTGTTATCTGGACTAAAATTTTCTCTCTAACCACCAAGGAGTGTTTTTCACCAGAGATGGTGCTGTTCCTTTCTTCCATTTGTCTGAAACTGTTTATTTAGAGTTTGGAAATTTCTAGCTAGATCAAAATTCTTTGATTATAGACTTTTAGAACTTGTTTTTCATCCTGAGGTTTTGGTCATTTCTCATAAGTAGTTTGAAATGTTACCTATAGATGCAGTTACAGTTGTTCTGTCATAAGACTATCTATACAAAATAATTTTATTTTCCTTTCTGTGCAATTGAAATAACTTTTCTTCACGTGTAATATTGTCTCTTTGTAAAGCTAAATAGTTTTCATTTGTTCATTTGACAAAGATAGTGTCTGATGTCATGTTTTTCTAGTGAAGGGTTTTTCTCATAGCATCATTTTGAATGTTGCTCTCTGCTTGTTTAAATAGAAGGACTGCTTTGCCATCAGCTAGAGCAATTAGCAATGTAGGTCACGTGTTCAGGTTAGCAGTCTGTTTGGTGGCAGTGTATTGTGACTACAGGTAAGAGGTACTGCCATTAGTGAAGCATCAGCTGCCTTTATTGTGAGATATTGTGAGTGTGTGCGTGCGTGTGTGTGTGTGTGTGTGTGTGTGTGTGTGTGTGTGTGTGTGTCTGTGTGTGTGTGAAAAAAACAGTTTAGTTACATTTCAGTAAATACTGGTAATTTGGCACTGGAAGGCACTTGTCTGAAACTGAGGTGTGTGAAATCCTGGAGAGTCATTGGTTATTACGCTGTTCTAGAGGGGACAGCATACCTGTCAGCCTGCAGACATAAAAAAACTAGCAAAGGTTCTTTAAAAGTAGGTATACATCAGACTTTTCAATCAAGGAAGCAATACTCACAAACAGAATGATTGAATGAAAACAGGTACATACTTGACATGCCATGGTAGTCCACCCTCACCTCACTTTGCAATCCCATTCAGTCACGGCTCCAGTGATGTCATCATGTCTGATATTACGGCCATAAACATGAGCTGATGATGTAATGGCAAGTGAAGGGGAACAAGTAAGGAAACAAATACAATTCATGATTTAAAGGACACACTTAGAATTTCTTTAAAAGAAAATTGGTATTTTCCAGCAAATATGGGAGAGTAGAGAGGTATGGCTGACAGTCTACAAATGTGTCAAATGTGTCCCATTTGCTGTGCAATTAAAGATATCCCTTTGGCGATCTTTATTTCAGTTACAGAGCTACAGTGTAAGTTGATTGCCAATGCATTTTATTGTACATTGTTTTCAGATTTGTAAGTCTTATGAGGACACGTCAGTGTGTACTAGGGGGGGAGGAGAGGTTCCTGAACACAGAGCTATTTACAGGGGAAGTTCCCATCAGTTTTAAAGGAAAAGGTCTGTAAATTATGGTCTGATTTAACAAGACATGCTGATACACATGGAGCTGTGTAAGAAGTGGCCATATTTGTGAGGACTGGAACCAGAGTACTGGTGCCCTTAGTAGGATGGTTAACTATTTGTGAAAGGGAATTAGCATTTATAATGTCAAGGATGTGCTGGGCATGCTGACCATTAGTAGTGTAGGTCATCCAGTTTAATGACAAATAGTTAAAGTCCCCCAGTATAATAGTCTTGGGTTTAAAGGTAATTTCAGATAATGTGTTAAGATAGCTATTATGCTCAGAACATGGCATAGATGCTGTTCTATATCTAGCTATGAAGTGGTAATTAGTCATGTTTAGGGTGATTTGGACTTCTAAGTGTTCACATGTGGCATCCAAGGAATCTGTCATGAGGTGATAATATCCTTGGCATAAACTGATGCTGTCCCACAATTGCCACTGGGTCTAAAGACATGATAGGCATTATACCCAGGAACAGAGAGAGGGCTTTCATTGTTCTGAAACCATGTTTCTGTAAGTATACATGTATGAATGCAAGTTACAGAAAAGCCTCAAGTTCAGGCATTTTTTGTTAAGAGCCTGGCACTGAGTAGAACCCTGTTAATAAGATAGTAAAGAGTAGGGAGTTGTCATAGTGGTGAAGGTGTTTATCTCACAAACACAAGTTGCAAGGTTTGATCCTTACCTTTGGTCATTGTCAAGTTATCAGCTAAGCATATGCTAGTCTGCAAACTGATTGCCTAGTATTTACCTATGAACCTGTGGGATGTAGAGTTGACAGTGGAACACACTGAGTGGTATTTCATAGGTTCATAGGTGTGTACTAGGTTAATGGCCCTGGAGCCTTTACAAGCCTAGCCTATAGGATTACCATGGCATCATGCCACCCGACCTTAGTTCCTAGTGCCTCTGTCGAGTAGAGCGACTGGAGTGATCCCTGGGGTGAATTTTCTATTTCCATTCCACTCATCAAGATTTCTCTTGAAGAGGGTCAGTGAGGTGCTCTGCTTGACATGTAAGGGAAGTCTATTCCATAGCATGGGCAGTCTCTGGGTTATGAACCTCTCCCTCCAGCATGTTCTGTTGATTGTGGTAATGAGGTTGAGGTGTCTGGAGAGTGTGTTGTAGAGGGATTGGGATTTCTTTAGATGTAGCATTTTTAAGAGAGCTGGGTCAGACATGGCTTTTTAAGTCAAGCAGAGATCGCCTCTAAGTAGGATATATTTTTGAGTCTGTCTTACAGGACAAGAGTTTAAGGCCTAGGATCCTCTTTGTGAGGTACTTTTGCAGCCTCTCCAGTTGTTGCAGGTGTCTAGTGAGGTACATGCCAAATGGGGCATTATACTCGATGATTGGCCTAATGAGGGAAGAGTAGAGGGAGACAATGACCGTTCTTCCTGGATGTAAAACCCTTAGTAATGAGATATACCACATAGAAGGACTTTCTGACCACAGTAGCAACATGGTGGTCAAAAGAGAAGTTACTGTCAGCCTGTGTTCCCAGATCTCTTATAACGCCTTCTGTATTCAGTGGACTACCATCAATGTGGTAATTCAAGGGAACCAGGTTTTTCCCAAGAGGGGTGATGACACATTTTTTGGCATTGAGCTTAAGGCCATGGTTCTGACACCAGTTGCTGTTGTCATTGAGGCCTTTCTGTAGGATGTAAACATCACTTGCAGTCATCTGTGAACTTTGTCAGCCAGAGTCCCTTCGTGCTGGTCTGGACTTCAGAGTAGTAAATACCAAACAGGAGAGGACCCAGGACCGAACCTTGTGGGACTCCACTTGTGGCTGGTCGGCAGTCTGACTTGGAGTCAGCTACTTTAACACTGTGGGTTCTATCTGTGAGCAAGTTTGGAACCCACCTAGTTATATAGGGATTGATGTCTAGCTTAGTGAGTTTTTCTATGATTCCTGAGTGGGGAATGGTATCAAAGGCCTTGGCCAGATCAAGGCAGGCTGTATGAACCACCTTGCCATTATCCACAGCTCTGGTGACTGACTCAAAGAAGTCGACCAAGTTGAGCAGGCATGATCTACCCTTCACAAAACCAAACTGTGCTGGATCCAGAGTTTGGAGATTCCCTATATCCTGTTTATTAGGTCCATGATGATGCATTCCATAGCTTTGCATATCAGACTCATCAGGCTAATTAGGCAATAATTCTCAGGGTCTGTAGTCGCTCCTCCTTTGTGGAGAGAGATACTGTAGCAGTGTGCCATTTGGTAGGGACAAAGCCTGAGGTGAGGCTGGGATTGAACAGGGCACACAGGTGAGGTGCCAGTTCACTCTGTAGTTCATGTAGAACACAGCCAGGGATATTGTCAGGTCCCATAGAAACTGTATTCTTGGCTTTGGACAGTGCTGTTTTAAGCAGTGCAGCAGTAATAGTGGGTGCCTGGCAATCTACTGGTATTGAGAGTGGTCCTTTGGGGGGGTAAAGTTAACACTGAATCTGTCGGCCAGTGTATTGACAATATCTGTTGGCTCGGTATAGGAGGTACCATTGTGCAGTAGCTCAGAGCAAATCAGGGTATTGCCGTGGAGATTCTTTACATAACTATAGACGGTCTTGTGGTTGTCTTTACTATCTGCTGCAATTCTGTTTTCATAGCTAACTTTAGAGGATTTGATGAGAGATTTCAACCTTTTGTTGAGGCTGATAAGGGAGTTTTCCAGTCTTGGGACTTCACCTTATTCCACATCAGTTTCCTCCTTCTGTTGTAGAGTTTGTTTATGGTAGGAGACCACCAGATTGGCTTCCTTTTTTTGAGGAGAGCGTCTTGGTTCTCTTGGGCATGGCGAGATCCATGCATTTGTGTACTTGTTTGTATAATTCTACTCTTTCATACTGTAGCTATTTTATTTGATATTTCTTGACCGAGTTAGTCCAGCTGGGACAGAGCCTTTTTTTCAGTAGAGACCTGGTGAGAAAGGCTCCACAGTAATTATATACAATATGTTGAATAAGTATTAAGTTAATAAAACAAGAAAAAAGTACATATAATAAGTAAAGCAGATTAAGCATGGTTGGCAATTAGAATCAACATTATAGCACATGTAGGTACAATGCAGAGTTAAGAAAAACAAATGGTTATAATTGTAAGGAATACAAGATTGTTAAGAGTGTAGTTACAAATAAGTAAGTAAGAATTTCTAAGCTTAATATTTAACTGATGTCCTATACCAAAAATAGCAAAGACTAGAATATTATGTAAATATAAAAGGTAAAGTAATGAAAATAATTTTAAAAAGAGTATAGAGGCAAAGAGGAAGGAAATATATAATTAGAACATTTTTAGATAATGAGGGTAAAAAAAAAAGGGAGAGATAGAATAGCCAAGAGAGGTGAGTCAATCAGGTGGGAGATAGCACTGACATAATTTAGTTTTGCTTAAGTGATTTTTTTACTGCCTTTCTGAATAGGGATTTAGATCTAAGGAAACAAATGTCTAATGGTAATTTATTCCAGTTCACAGCAGGCAGATAGCAACAAAGTTTTTTTCCTAAGTTAATCATGAGCAGAACATTATTTTTAAGTGAGATATAACATGCATTTGTATGTTTGAAATTGATTTTGCATGTTTTTCTAAGTGCAGTAACAAGTCAAACTGGCAAAGGATGAATTTGCAATGTACTCAAGATATCTTTGAGCATGTCACTAAACATTCTGCATGAATTCTGATATCTTTAGGAACATGACAATAATGCCAGTTTTTACTAGACACAATGTCTCTTCTGACTTTTAACATGTTGTTATGAACAACGCATAAAACAAATTTTTCAGTCTCCTATAGAGATTTTTTTTAAAAAACATTTTAGTTTGTTTTCATTATAAACATACACAAATGTACATATAGCAAATGCAATAAAACAAACGTACATATAGCAAATGTAATAAAACAATAACAAAACGATTTACAATATTTACATTCATCCATGATAAACAATCATTTTATCCATGAGAAGTTATCAGTATTTGTTCAAAAGGTTTTCCAATTTTTGCCATGCTATTTTTTTATGAGTAATGAGTTCTATAACAAATGGTTTGCAGTTCTTTTTTACAAACAACGTTTGCTAAATTAATAAAATCTTTAAACATCAAATCTTGTTTACTTTTCCAGTTCAAAGTAATAACTTTTCTGGCAATTGCAAGAACTGACCAGGGTTACTGAATCTGAGATTTAGGTATTACATTGGGTATAGGAACATTGAATAGGATTAGTGAGTTAAAAATATGACAGTTATCAGACCATAAAGCATTTACAAAATATCTGAAGTGTTTCCAGTTTTGAACAACATTTCTAAAATCAATGAACACGTGAACCTAGTTGGCCTCTAGTAATTCATCACATTTCCAACATTGACATTCACTGTTTTTGAGTATAAGATTTATTTTGTGTGGAATATAGAAACTCCTATTCATAAATTTCCATGTATACAATCTCCAATATAATGAAGAAGCGGTACCATACTTAGAATTCAATAACAATTTTTTTAGATTCATCAAATATTTGTTCTCCATTAATCTTTACATAGTAATTCCAAAAATCCGAGTCAAACTTTAGTGTGTCTTCTCTTAATATCTTATAGATAGGTGAGATACTTAATTTTTGATTATCTGTCTTTTCAAGACAGCTAATAAAAAGCTGAATCAAACCAGGTATAGATTTAGTCTCTAGGTGGATTGATACTCTCCTTTTGTTTTCTATAACTGCTGTAATGAGTGTATAAGCAACCAGCTGTCTTGACTATTATCAAAACCGCATAAAAGAGAGTTTAATGGTTTAATACTCTTATTTTCAATAAACCGATGCCAGAATATCAAGTTATGTTCCTTTAATTTTTGCATTGCATTGATAATGAAAGAATCTAGGCAATTAGGGGAGTATGTTATAGGGAATATAAGAAATAGAAATTGTTTAATGTTGTAATTGCAATCAATTATATTTTTAAAGTTATTAAATATTTGATTAATGCCATAAGAAAAATGATCATGCTTCTTATTAAATAAATAAAATTCATGTAAAAGCCAATGAACTCCACTTATTCTATATTGTTACTTAAATTGATTTTCTATAGTTCTGACATCAGTTATATGAATCTCATGTATTATTTTCCAGCCAGATATATAGGTAGGTGTGATCCAGTGTAATATTACATTAATTATAACTGATATGGAATAAAGATCTAAGCTAGGGAGTGGTATCCCATTACTGCTTCAAGCTCTATTGTGCCGTTTATATGCAGTCCTAGGTTTTAAGGGGATCCATAAAAATGTAAATAGAATGGAGTCTAATTTTTTAAATTGTTTGGGGGTGGGTAGTATCAATGGCTGTATATAAAACAAATTTTTAGGTAAAATTATCATTTTAATTAAAAAGTGCCTATCCTCTATTGTGAAGAACATTTTATTCCATCTTTTGATTAGTTTACTAATGATGATTATTAAATTATTGCAGTTTAGTTTAACAGACTCTTTCCATGTACTCTTTATACTGACACCCAAATATTGTAATACATCATTCTCCCAATTAAACAGACTCTTCTCTCAAGTTTTTGTTGATATTTCTGTTAATTAGTAATGTTTTGGATTTATTATGATTAAATGTAAGCCCTGAAATTCTTTCAAACATGCTTAAGGTATTTATAACATCATGCAAAAACCATCAATATCATCTAACGTTAACAACATATCATCGGGAAATAATTGTATCTTAGGACAATAGTCCTTATTAATTTGAAAGCCTTTTATATTTTGCTTGTTTCAGATATATGTAGCAAAATGTTCCATTGAAAGAGCAAGCAGTAATGGTGACAAAGGACAACCTTGTCTAGTTCCCTTGGGGATTTATAGTGGTGAGGATAGACATGATACAATTTTCACATAAGCTTGTGGCCACTTTAAATTTTCATTAATAAGTTGACAAAATCTGAGGAGAATTCAAAACCAATCAGAATTCTTTTAGATAAGACCAACTAATAGAATTAAAAGCCTTTTCTATGTCTAGGCTGATAATAGTTGTTTTTTGTAATTGCATGCTATGTATATTAATGATAGTAATTTAATAATGTTATCTTGTACTTTTCTATGAAGAATGAAATCTGATCATTATGTATTAGATTAGGTAATATTTTCTTTATCCTATTAGCTAATATTGTCATGAAAACGTTATAATCAGTGTTTAGTAATGAAACTGGCCTATATGAATAACAACATTTGGGGTCCTTACCTTGTTTTAATATGGGGGAGATAACTGATTATTTCTATGAAGGGGTGTTATACATTTTTGTTTAACCATGGTAGAGACACTCATCATTTTCTTTATTATATATTCAGAAAAAAATCTTATATAGTTCAGGAATTATTCCATCCTGTCCTGGAGCTTTATTATCTTTTAATTTTTTTTATTTGCTCTTTCACTTCTGTTAGTATTATTTGTTTATTTAATATGTTATTTTGTTGCATTGACACCTTAGAAGTTATATTTTCTTGAATAAAAGTATTTATTACATTATCTGTCTCCAAAAGTGGCATGTTATTATTTATATCTTTATAGTAGTTTTTGAACTTCTAATACGCCCATTAAGTTAGATGCACTCTTAACTGAACCATCACTTTTATATTTAATCTTATTAATATGACTTTGATTGTTGTTTTTTTTTTTTGGATCTTACCGCTATTTTATGTAGATATTTGGGATTTACAGCATAAGATTGCAATTTCAGTTTTTCCAGGTTTATGGTTACCTTATGATTCAGAACTTCTAAGTATTTTTGATTTAACTTAGTAATTTCATTATGTGCTACTTTGTTATTTGGTTTTGCATCGATTTTTATCTCGTCTATGTTTTTTGTAAGTCTAAAAGTTCTTTGTCCCACTCTCTCCTTTTTTAAGGTACCAAGGTTTTATTCTACCATATATAAACCTTAAAGGTGTCCCATAGTATAGTATCAGTCACTTCACCATTATCATTTGTTTCCATAAACATGTCAATTTCTTTCATTATCCATTCCCTAAAGTCATTTAACTTAGTTATGTAAGCAGCAATTCTTTGTAGAAATCATTTGTATGTGTAGTTAATGTAAAGTTTATAGCATTATGGTCCAAAAGTTTACAAATCATTATAGATACGTCACCTATTTTAGAGTATATATTATGTGATACAAAGACCTTATCAATGTTTGTTTGTGTACCAAACTGATATGAATAGTGAGTATAGAATAAGGAATAATGTTCTCTTATACCATGTATATCTTTAAGGTTCATCTGGTTTGTAAAGTCATTTAACTTCTTGGCTTGAGATGTTAATTTTATTTTACCATGTTTATAGGTATCATTGCCTGATAACAGGCAGTTAAAATCATCTGTTGCTATAATTTCCCCTTTTGCATTTAAAGTAATCAGGTCCAGATATTTGTCAACATATTTAGTACTCAATCCTGGTATCCGGTATGTATTAATCAAAATATAATACTTCCTATTGATTTCCAAAATAACCATGCTTAGCATCCCATCTTTATCTGAAATTGTATCTATAATTCTTGTCATAGTACAAGTATTTTTCCATGGAATAAGAGTGCCCCTTCTCTTAGTCTTAAAACATGAATCAGCCAGAATGGTATAGCCATTGAATGAGTATTTTTGTAGGTCTTTTTTAATAGATGGGTTTCATGTAAAAAGATGATCTGGGCTTTATGCATTTTGATATATTTAAGCAAACCAGCCCTTTTGACATTATTGTTCAAACCATTAATATTTAATGATAAACATTTATAAGCCGTTGACTGTTATGTGTATGTTATTACTAACTGAAAGACCTTTCTTCCGTGTTGACTTGAAATCTACTGAAAACTTACTTATCATGGATGCATAATGTGTATTAAGCACTACTTTCAAAAACCCAAAACTATTTACAAACACATACATGAAAGATAATGTTTCTGGTTTAGTTAAAAGCTTAACTAAATCATCCATCCACCACCTGTCCAATACCAAATGACACAAATTATCCATCTCTGCTTAGAATATAGTATAAAAACAAAAAAGAAAAGCAATATCAAAGCAACTAAAGAAATCTAAATCCATGAAATATACATTAGAATGAGAGTGTCCAATATATCTAAAGCTATATGAATGTGTCACATATTATCATAGCACCTCTAATACATAGATATGCCAGAAATGCACATCAGATCAAAGTACTGTATTAATGTTTAAAAGTATCTAATGAAAGAGTATAAAGCATCTAGTTAGAAACACTAATCAGAAACACCTTGTTACCCCACCACTGACTCACTAGAAAAAATGCACTTTGCTATTAAGTCAGATTATACTATTACTAAAGAATTATAAGACATACATCCTTTGTAGTTCTCCTGTAGAGATTTGATGACACAGAAGAAAGAACTGATGCATTGCAATCTCACTTGCCTGGTAACAAGAGAAGGACCAGATAAGGCTTTTTTGCCACTTCTAATTTTCCCTATAAATAAATATATTTATAAATAAATATAATTTATAAATTATAAATAAATTTAATTATTTATAAATACATCATATGGTAAGCTGGATTTATGCATGTACTATATTGCAGCCCATTCTTGTTTTTTTAGTTTGAGATTGTATAATCTTGTCTCGTACATATAGCTATATAGTTAAACAAAGATTTGCATGGTAAAGAAGGTATGAATAATAAATCTTGTATGTCATACTGAAGTATGAACTGTGGCTCATAGTCTCATTCTCACTGATGTTTTGGCAGTTCCTATCACTTCTGACAGATTCCTGGATGTACCAGGTTGACTATGGGTGACTACCTGTCATGAATTATGTCATCGATAGCTGTATTGTAGTGGCACTGTGCTGTTCTGTGAAGCAGAGTACTTCACTGTATCTGTGTGGCGTTATGACAATCACTACCTCCTTCTGCTTCATTGCAAATGCACTAGGTATTGCTGCTTGTTTCTTAGGCTATGGGCAGCATATAAAGTTCTCCTTTCTTGCACATACCAATGAAGCTGTAGCTTTGCTTGTTGTCTTTGCTTTGTTATCTCACATTTGTATGTAATGGTTTTTATGTTTCTTTTGTCTTTCAGAATGGGCATAATGGGAGAGCAGTATAGCTGTTTGTCACAGAAACAGCACAGACTTTCATCACAGAGGATAAGTGCATTATGATGTCAATGCTTATACTATGTATCATGTAACAACAGTGGCTTGTTATCAGTAATGATGCTTTTCCCTTTCTGTCTCCTTTCTATAGGCCACGATGGTACTTCAGAATGTCATATATGTCAGCATTTACCTGCGTCTGGTTCAGCCCAGGGTGCATCTTAGATGAGTAAGCAGGGTAGGGAGTGCCTTAGCTGAGAGTGTTCTGACCCCCTTGTTTTCAGGTAGCCCACTCCAGTCTCCTGCTGTGGTTTATTCAAAGTTGGAGCAGATGGGGGAGGGAGTGCATCACCTAGCACTAGCACTCTGTTATGTTGCCACACTGCATCTTCTCTTGTAACAGATTTCTGATTCACAAGACTAGCTGGTCCAAGCCATTAGGCCACCAGAGGCAGGAGTGCTCCATGCCTCAAGCCCCCTGGACCCAAGACCTTCATTTACTGGATCATTAACAACCTGCTGGGCTAGTTGGCAACTAGCATACTATCCATACTCCACAGTTTCTCCAGCTGTGCAGACCATGGAAGTGGCTTGCTGCATCAGGCACCTGCTCATGCAGTCTGATATCATATACATCGTCATGACTTTTGCACAAGAGAGTGTATGACAACTACATTGCCCTTCTAAATACATTTTCAGCTATGTCATTACGCTTCATTTCCATTTCCATCCTGTCTTATATACCTTCCTAAAATACAGGTATCTGCCTCCTTGCACAATGTATCCCTGTATTTTCATGTCTGTTCTGCACAACAGTGTATTATTTCTATGCAGTGTAATCCTTACATGCCCTGATGTAATTTCTATAAATTGAGACTGCTGTTAAGATAGTATTATCACACCATAACTGGCTACACCTGTCAGTCAGCTTCAAAATGCTTTGGTTCAACTATGATCCATCATGAAAAAACAAAGCTGTTACTCTTCCTACGTAAAAAGTTCAACAATCTTAAACCCCTCCTTCTCCATACAGTCCCTTAATAACACTCCCATTCAGGTAGAATCCAGCACTAAGCTCTTGGGTGTAACCATCGACAATCGGCTTAAATTTGACTCGCATGTTAATAACTGTATCAAAAAGACTCATTCAAAACTAGGGCTCTTTTACTGTTACAAGAAATTCCTTGCCTCTGAAGTCAAGATTACTCTCTCTCTCTTACCTACCTTCTACCCAGTCTACTGTACAATTCTCAAATTCTCACAAATCTTAGCTCAACACTCCTGCCCAAACTTGAATCTACCTACAACAAGGTAGCTAGATTTGCTGCCCAACAAACCTACAAATCCCATCACTGTCTCTCTCTCTAAAACACCTAACAGCTCCAGATCATCCATTCTATTCTATACCAGCCTTCCTACTGCCCAGCACTGTCCCCTCTCATCTCCCATTATTCTCCCTTCAGACCTCTCTGAAGCTCTAACCAAGACCTACTACAAATCTACAAACCCAAGTCTAAACTTGGACGCAACATGTACAGCTATCACCCCACTATTGCCTGGAATAGGCTCCCACTAGAACTCAGGACCCTTACACATCCTAAACAATTTAAGGCCACTAAAGAGCACATTAAAAGTCACTGGTCCTGCCACTGCACCCTCCCTCCTTAACATCCCCTACTTCTCATACCTTAATCTACTTTCTGCCCTTAACTCACTCTTCTCACTAGCTCTCTCTAATCTTCCTTGACTACTCTTTCTACTGTCTTCTAAAATCTATTAAGCAAATCGCCTCAGAGAAACATTCTATTGTAATTGTCTTGCCTTCATGCAACTACATCATGATAAAACTGGGTTTTTGTAACCACTTACCCCAAAAACTAAACTCATCTTAATGACATACTTCTTTTTATACATCTTGAAATAGTTATGCTATACTCCTGATTATCGACACTGTATTGTATTGCTACTTAATGCCTTGTAATAATCCTGTAACACTGCTGTTTAATGCTAATTTATAATGGAAATTGTATAATATGTTGGAGCTTTTCTCCCCGGGTCTCCGCTGAAAAAGGGCTCTTCAGCTCAGTTGGACAATCACGGTCAACAAATGTCAAATAAATAAATAATAAATAAATAAATAAATAAATAAATGTCTATTTTACTGCTTTTGTTGTACACGTGTTCATGTTTTTAAAGGGTTAGGAGTACAGAACAGTGAAGATGGAAGGAATGTGAAAGATACTTGGAAAAGAATACTACTGTGGAGTTTTTTTAAAGTAAAAGTACTAAGGTATTTTACAACTGTCAGGTGTGACTGCATGGAGTATAGAAATCCTGTGTAGGCTTTTTTTTCGGAACATTATCAGTGATAAAAGAGAAGCAACATGCTCCTTTCCACACAAATAGGTTTCAGCTGACCTATACTTTTGTAGTTTAACATCCACTATAATTACATTTTATACACTATTGTTTTACATATGTTTAAGTAGACTGCTACTATAGTCAGCTGTTTGAAATTATTTTTTAATAATTTTAAATTTAGCACCAATAAAGCATAGTTCTTGCTGTGTGGTTTTTCCCTAATAATCTGTGGATTTCAAACCACATTTAGCATCAATGAGAGGGGAATAGAGAATTGTTTACCTCTGCAGTAGAGAACAGAACATCTGCAAGCATATCTCAGCAGGAGATCTGCAATGAATAGTGATTAGACTCCGCCCCCTGAGCTCAACATTGTGTTTCAAAGGCTGTGCCAGACCGCTAAGAGCAAAACAAACATGACATCAGTTATACATTTCATCCGCCTTTTCCAGTGTCACAAGTAATCAGCATAAATACTTTTGGATGCTAGCATTTTCTTCCTTTTTTTAACTAGGATGCAACTTGTCAGTTTGTGCCTATGTTCCTTTCTAATAATTGACTTTCCAAAAACCGTAAAAATGTAAACACTGCAACCAGATGTACAGTATATAAATACAGTTATAGAGTATATTTTCAAGTGTTGACTCAAAATTAAACACAGCAAGATTAAAGAAAAAACTAATGAAAAGTACAAGCAATCTTTACTAATTTCTTTAAAAGTTATATTTAAAGGAATACTGTAAGGTGAGGGATGAGGGCTAGAATTTCCAGTGGTCTGCATCCCTTTTCTTCTGAGTGTACATGTATGTTGCATGCATGTAATGATATACGTTGCATCATTTCCAGAGTTGTTGCATTCTGGTATCCTTAGTGCAGCATACAACCATTCTTATACTACAGGATATATTATGCATAATGCCAAATTAAACCACAGAAACACAATAAAAATCTGTTCCCATGCTGCACATATCTATAACAAAATGGTGTAGTGGTGTATTATTCTGACTATAGTGTACAGGGTCATGGGTTTGAGACTTGGCAGGGCTGATCATTTTTGTCTCACAGATAAAACCCAATGTGTGAAAGTAGTGGACTCCAAGTCAGACTGCCGACCAGTCATGAGTGGAGTCCCACAGGGATTGGTCCTGGCTCCTCTCCTATTTGGCATCTACTTCTCAGAAGTCCAGGCCAACACGGAGGAACTCTGGCTGACTAAGTTTGCAGATGACTGTAAGCTGGGAGCCATTATTAACTCCCCAAGTGATGTAGACATCCTACAGAAAGGCCTCACTGAGACCAATGACTGATGTTGAAACCATGGCCTTAAGCTTAATGCCAAAAAAATGCACTGTCATCCTCTTTGGGAAAAACTTAGTTCCCACTAATTACCACATCGATGAGAGCCCACTGAACACTGAAGGCATTATAAGAGACCTGGGGACACAGGTTGACAGCAATCTCTCCTTTGACCACCGCATTGCCACTGTGGTCAGAAAGTCCTTCTTTGTGGCACATCTCATTACCAAGGGTTTTGCATTTAGGAAGAAAGAGGTCATCATCTCTCTCTACTCATCCCTCATTAGGCCAATCATCGAGTACAATGCCCCATTTGGCATGTACCTCACTAGACACATGCAACAGCTGGAAAGGCCACAAAAGTATCTCACAAAGAGGATCCTAGGCCTTAAACACATGTCCTACACAGACAGACTCAAAAAACTCCAGCTATTCTCTGTCTCATATCGTCTACTAAGAGGCGATCTCTGCTTGACTTGCAAAGCCATGCCTAACCCAGCTCAGTTAGAAGTGCTACATCTAAAGAAATCCCAATCCCTCCACACCACATGCTCTAGAGACCTCAACCTCATTACCAAAATCAACAGAACATGCTAGCGGGACAAGTTCATAACCCAGAGACTGCCCATGCTCTGGAATAGACTTCCCATACATTTACATATCAAGCAGAGCACCTCGCTGGCCCTCTTCAAGAGAAATCTTGATGTGTGGATGGGAAATAGAAAATTCACCCCAGGGATCATTCCAGTGGCTGTACTTGATAGAGGCACTGGGAACTAACGTTGGGCGGCAAGATGCCAGGGCACTTCTATGGGCTAGGCTTGTAAAGATTCCAGGGCCATTAGCCTAGTACACACCTATAAACCTATGAACTTAAAAGTTACACTATGGTAAGCTAAGGCCCATATACTGCCTTTGAAAGGCATAAGTGCAGTTCAAAACAAAACACCCTTATTTCGAAAAAGTCTTAATGTTACTGTGATGATAACTGAAATAAATATTTGTGTTTGCTCTGACTGCGTTAATGACAGACTGCAATCACACAATGTCTACAAATATCCCAACAGATATTCATAAAGAACTATGTGGAGTATCAATATGGGTACAACATTTTCAAACACACATTCTCATAAATGTGCTAATATACTTCCAGTAAATAAATCAAAAGCATACATAGTCAAACACATCCAAATGGATTATAGATACCTCAGCTTTTGTAATTACAAATAAGATCACTTTTATTTTCTGAAAAGTACACAACACACAACAAAACAGTTAACTACAGCATTAAATATGTTACATGGATATGAAGATTTTGGATTGTTTTCTCTTTTTTTCTTTCTTTCTTAGTTTCTTTTTTTTGTTATTGTTCTTCATTTTCCTTTTGTGTTATTTGTATCTGATGTAACTTTTTTATTTTGCTGTTTTTTTGTACAAACGTTTACAATTAATTTCCAAGTGCAGTCAATAGTGACCTGCTGTGAAGAAACAAATTATTCCTAATAGAATCAGTCACACTCACAGTCACAAGGGTAGAATATTAGATTAACAACCCAGTTTACATTTGAAAGGATGTGATATGTGGTGCCAGTCTGTATAGAGTTATACACCTACTCGTGCTCTGATGTGTCTGTGCTCTTGGTAAAAAGAAATGCATCTGAGATGAAGGTTTCATGCCTAAGCCTGATAATGTGCTGTTGTACCTCAATGTAGTTTTTGGTAGCAGTGCTCTCAGGACTGTCCAACAGCACATTTTAATTTCTACTCAAATATTCCAAGTCAGAATGCATTCTTGAAAAATGGCTAAATATAACGATTCTGGTTGAGAGGGTGGTGGTAACTTGAGTGCATCCTAAAGATCTCACGACTTTTATTAAAATGAGAAAGGTCTTCAAAAACAGTTTCTTTCATGTCTTGGTTAAAATTCCCCCAGTGTATACAACCCTACCTTACATATGCTGTACAAATAGGGTACAGGCCTAGCAAATAACCTGGCAAACAAAACTTAAACAAAAATGAAAATAATTTGTTATAGAATAAAGTACCTGGAGCATATACAAACAGAAAAGAGCATCAGAATAAAGAACATGGGCAGTGAAATCAAAAGATTTATCACTCTGATGAAATAAATGTTTTAGAAGATAAAGGAATTTGGTGGCTCAGTACAGTGGATTATGACCACATCTCGGATCATAAATAACTTCTTTATGCTTTCAGTTAATGGATTGATGAAAATCATCTTAATATCGAAGCTCAGGAAGTTAATTTATTGAATTCAGTCTGAGAACATATAACAAAAGGCTATAACTGGAAACCAGATCATAATTCTTTGTAATGCTTGGAAGTTTTAGCTGGTATGATGTTTTACCAGCTTAAAATGACAATGTGAACCAACAGCTTTTAAATCTGCTCCTAAACCCACAAATAAATGGGCAGAAATGTCACAAATTAAGTGATACCTTTTAAATATTGACACTATTTAGTTAGATCACTGATATGAGAATTGGAACTGCCTTTATATCATATCTATTTTCTGAAGAACAAGATGTCTTTTATTACACTGGCCAGCATGAACGTCTTACTGTAATCTTCACTTTTGTGCCACAAATTCAAAATTTTCGAGAGGGACTGAGCAAAAGTATGAGACAAAATTAAGGTTGTTCCTAAAAATGAATGATAGCTGAGAGGTGAGCTGTTCTGATTCTGGCTGCCACTGCTTTTAAAGCTGTTAGAGGGTTTCCTATGCAGTTCTATTGTGACTATAGTCAAAGATCTGATGTGTTTGGCACAGTGAGCTTTGCATAGTTATAGTAAAAAAGTTTATATGTAGGAAGCTCATTTCAACAAGGTAGCAATGTATGGAGGACATTCAGTGTGCTCTAAAATCAAGGAAAAGACAGGCTTGCTAAGCACCCTTCTGACATAGAGAGATGGAGTTCTGTTTGTAACTCAAGTGACTCAAATTCAGTTGGTGAGTCTAATTCCTGAAGAGTCAGCTATGAGGATAGGGTGAAGTGGCATTTTTGCCAACTCACCTATCCCAGGGAGGGAAGGGCAGGGTTTACACCTAATGACTAGTAGAAATCAGTGGAAAGCCATGTTGCTAGTCCAGAGATGTGTGTATATGCAGAGCTCACTGGAAAATAGAAAATGAAAAAGGCAGAGGGCAAGGCATTAAAAAAGCCCTGTGAAACTGTCAGGATGCTGTAATGGGATATCCTGTTCTTCTCTCAGTGCTCAACCCCAGATAATTATACTAGGAATTTCTCTTTTCAAGGCTTCCTGACCCACTGAGGCAAGTTTGATAAACGGAGTGGGTGATGGAGGGTGATTTAGCTTCAGGATGCAGCTGGTGGCAGACAGCTGTAGTGAGAACCAAAAAAATAATGGCATTTGCATGTACTGTACTGTCTGCCATGCTTTATCTATTTATAGACTGTGTCTTTTTTTTTCTTGTACATTTAGTTTTCTACAGGATGGCACATCCTTAGGCTTACTTAATTTCCATCAGGGACTTAAAACTACCCAAGCGCCTCTTTTGCTCCACGGTGTATACATTAAATTATTATCTTTTTCTGCTGATACCCATTATTAATTCCTTCTGAAGTTCTCTTCTTATGTTATATTCACATATGTATGGTTTCACGAGCTCTGTACATCATTTTGCAGACAGGGTTTCACCACTAAGGCCAAAAAAAGAGTAAACTAATGAAAAAAGTAGAGGTGTAGCAAATATTTTAGTCTACAGTCATAGTTGTTGCTCTACATAACATTTTTTGCTAGTTACTCATGCATTCATTTATTTTTCAAAGTTTTATCTTGATGCTATAGGAAAGACAGAGTCAATCCAAGCACAAAATGATCAAGTGGGTGTAAGAAACTAATCCTATCAAGAATAATTGCTTATCTCAAGACACACAGATGCAGGCACACACAGAGACAGACATACACACACAGAGACGCACACAGGCTATGGGATAATTTAGAAGATGACCACTTTAACTATTGTCATGTCATTGCATGTAAGAGGAAAGCATTGACCTCAGTGAAAACCCATGTGTACTTAGGGTGGGACATGCATAGAAAATGGATTCCAGTTCGAAAGATATCCAGACATCCAACAACTGTGACAGAGCTAACAACTGCATTACTGTTTCTCCTTGTTTTCATATGATAAAATAACTACGCACATGTTGTAGGCAAGAGAAATCTGATGTTACAGCGTATGAAAAATGGTCTTTGGATCGATGTACTTACCGTGTTCACTAATGTTTAAATAAATAATATCAATAGTACGCACTTATTAGTCTGTTTGATTTGCTACATGTCTGTTGGGGAAGCAATGATTATGCATTAGCCAGTATTTAATTTACAAAGAGGCTCTGCTGACAACTGCAGTTCCATTAGAGAACTCAGAGAACTCAAAAGTTTTTTGGAGACACACGGGTGGTAGTGGAGACTGCTTAGTGTGTTCCTACAGCTTTGTGATTGTACAAAGATCTGTTTGGTCATATAGAAAAGGTGGAACACATCATTTCTCTGATCTATTGCTTACTGAATGACCTCATAAGGAACCATCAGAGTGGTATGTAAAATGAAAAAAAACTTAACTAGTTTAAGTGCCTGAAAAAGTAATTGTTCCTGGCAGATACTGTGTTTTGCTCAGAAGCCTAGCTGTCTACAATTGGACTTGTTGTGTTACTTACTGGGAAACCACTAACAAACAAAGAGAGAAGGAGGACATTACGGCTCCTCTGTTGACCAGAATCCTGACCAGATCATTGCAAAAGTAAATTAGAATTCTAACTAGTCAGTGTACACAATCAGTATTCAGATACAATATAAAATCTCATCACCATGTGCCCACAGAAATAAAAATCCCTAGTGATTTACATAACACATCCTTAAGGCAGATTAAACTATGTACAACTAAAGGCCATTTGAATGGAATGTGTTGTACCCAGACTTAAAGAGTCACAATATATGTAACAATACTGGATAACTATATGACCATTTTATGATATACTTCAGAGATCTCATTCTGGCTTATTTATTTATTTATTTATTGATATGTGTTTACTGGGGTAGTATCAGTATTGACTAATTTCAGGCCCAGTCTGTGTGAAGCACAAAACAATTCACAAACAAAAAATACAGAAATGTAAGCAGTAACAGAGTAGTTCAAACTAATTACAAAGGAAAAGCTGTGTATATATATTCTAGTGAACAAGCACAGTCTAATGTACGATCAAGCAGGGTGTAATGTATAATATATACATTAGTGACTAAAGCGGGTCAATCTTCGCTAAAGATTACACTGGATTACCAGTAAAGTCAGTTACAGCTGTCTAATTTTCACATTGTATTATTTATATATCAATATCCTTTTTTTCTTGTATGAAGGCCTAGAGGTAGAGCTATTTTTTCTAATTATTCTTTTAGTCACCCAAATTAATTATTTTTGTTATAATTTCTTAATTGTATTATCATCCCCATGTCACAAGCCATTAAGATTAAAATAATAGGTTCCTTTATTTTTTGAAAGATGTATTTTTTTCTTATTTTTACCCTGTTTTTAGTACTGCTTATAATTTTCCTGATGTTAAACTAAACTGAAGTCTCTGAAAGCACTTTTCACTTTGGTAACATAAAACAATAACTACCACTTTATTGTTCTTGTTTCTTCTGTCATTTATAGTAGTAAACTCAATCTAGATGTAAATGCAGAATGTTTGGGTAGAACAAGCAGGTGGGCCAGAGGGTAATATGCTTAATAGAGGACCTTTCACAGACCCAGGCAATTACAGCCTCATGTGCAAAACCATGGAAAGACTTATTATGGAATTACTCCAACAGGACATTGGGATCCTCCAAACACTGGACCAGTCTGGATTCAACAAGTACAGGTCATGCTTACTCAATCTGGTAGATTTATTTTAAAAGGTCACCAAAGCAATGGATGAAAGCAAAATGGTACACATTGCATACCTTAACCTGGCCAAAGCTTTTGACACAATTCTCCACTCAGGCATAGTAAAAAAGCTAAATAAACTTGGAATAAACCCTTGTATCACCCACTAGATTGCCAACTGACTCACAGATAGGATGCAGATAATCAAAATAGGGGAAGTTACCTCCACAAAGAAACCAGCCACCACTGGAGTCCCCCAGGGTTCTGTGCTGGGACCTCTCCTATTTAGCACTTACTTTTCTGAAGTAAAGCTAATACCAAAGGGTTCTGGATGACTAAGCTTGCAGATGACTGCAGGCTGGGAGAAGTCATTGAATCCTCAAATAACTTTGCCATCCTGCAGGAAGGTTTGTCTCAAATAAATAAATGGTGTCAAAATCATGATCTGAAACTAACTGCCCAAAAAACATGTTATTTTATCCTTTGGGAACTCATCTACCCCAAGGAACAATCACATTGATAATACATCCCTAAGAGCTGACCATGTTGTTTGGGATTTGGGAAATTATGTGGATAGTGACCTAACATTTGACCAACGTGTGTCTATTGTTGCAAGCAAGTCCTTCTATTTTGCATAGCTTATAAACAGAAGGATTGTGTCTAGATACCAGATGTCATTGTCCTCCTTTCCTCAGCCCTCATTAGGCCAGCCATTAAATATAATACCCCCTTTGGCATGTACCTGTCCAGACACATGCAACAACTGGAACACCTACATAGGTACCTTACTAAAAGGATACAAGGCCTAAACAACATGTTCTACATGGACTGACACAGAGCCCTGTCGCTATACTCTGTATCCTACAGACTTCTAAGAGGTGACCAGTGTCTAGCATACAAGGCATCCTCCAACTTATTACTAATGGATTGAGTGCACATGAGCAAGTCAAATGGCATTAGAAATACTCAGTCTAGGGATCTAAGCCTCTTCAGCAACATCAACAGAATGGTTTGGAGGAACAGGTACATTTTGCAGAGGATACAACTCCTGTAAAACAGACTCCCCATTCACATAAAACAATTTCCTGTTTGGCTCAACACATGCCCAAGGTGCAAATTGATCCCAGGTCACCTAGACCACAGTCAGGGGTTTATCCCTCTATGTCACTGGTGCAGGCTACTTGATGAGTGCTAATGAACATAGGACATGCCTTACTCATATCTGCACGCTAAAATGATACCAGCCTGATTAACATTGAGGAAAACCATACTCACACTTAAAAGTGAGCCTGCAAACTATTCTAAGAATTTTGAATCGGATTCATGTTGACTCACCAAAAGTATTTTTGGCAAATGTAACATTTGAGAAAACATTTTTTTTACAAGGGGCAAACCCCATGCATCTCCCATGTGTAGGGACACTCTTCAGGCCCTTTAAAGTTTATATATCAAGTCTGATGTCACACAACAGTAGACAAAGAGACAGACTCCACTGTCAACAAAAGTAGTTTCGGCAAACGTAATCCATTCCTTTCACTTTCACTCTTGGCAACCTAATACTCTCCCTTATTGATCAATATCTTGTATTTCAACAACATACAAGCTATGTACAGGACTTGATGCACACAGAGTCTACAGTCATTCAGATAAAAATTCAGTCATGACAGCAGAATACAGAGGGGAGAAAAGTGAATCGTATGGAACTAAAGATTATTTTTTATTAAAGAGGTGTGAATCTCTTTATGGCATGGATAGAAAAAAAGGTTTGCCTTCATGTGTGCCTATTACACAAGGGTGAACAGCAATTGTCCGAAAGGCAGTTTGCAAAGTTTGCAAACGCCGAACTGAAAAAAGTTCGAATGTGCAATAAACGAATGTCAATGTGCATTTTGGGGCAGACTGCACTATAGTGGGGATTGGAAAATGGTCCCTTTCCCTACTGTAGTGCGATCTCGGAGTTAGAATATTAAAGTAGGGGGGCTGTGGGGGGGGGTGCAGCCCCCTACATGAAGGGTGCAGGGGGGCTTGCCCCCCTTCTTTACACTTCATTACATTCGTTTTTTGACATTTATGTCTGAAAATCAGCAAATCTGCTTTTCGATTTGCTGATTTTCGAACATGTAAAACTGTCGCTGTTTTGAGATTCGTGGTTATGATTCGCTCATATGAGCAATCGCACCACTGTGATTCGACATTGTAAAGGTAAACCAGAAAAAAATCATTTAACAGCATATCCTATCCTGGATTACAGAATTCATACAGATGTATACGTTTTAGTGTACAATGGAGTTATTATGAAAAAGTGGCATCTACCACTCTACATCTGAGCTATGGAAAAGGGCAACTAACTACCCAGGTGGAAAGATCCAGCTGAGAATACCAGGGTGATCTTTTGTCACTATTCCATTTTGCCTACCTCTCAAGCTATTCATATACTATGGATATAGTTTGACTTTAAGAAAACAGCCCTGTTAAATGGCATCTCATCTCATTTTGTGGATGGTCTAAAACTTTATAGCTTATCCAACAAGCAAAAGTGCAACTCTAACATATTAAAACTTTTGCAGATGAAGTAGTAATGATATTTGACCTTAGCACATGTGCAAAAGCAATGTTTATAGCAGGAAAACCTAAGCATCTGGAAAATATCAACTTCAGGGAAGCAAATGGAACAAGGTGTATATAAATAGATGAAGGTTCAACAATACAGCATGAACACACGAGAACAAAGCTTAGCAATGGATATTTTACAAAACTGAAACAAATACTGAAAATTGCTTTGACATCTAGGAATAAAGCTCACATTATAAAGGAACGTATCCTAGCTATTCTATACTACAGTTCCAGTGTGACTGACTGACCATGAGAAGCACCACATCAATTGGACAGGAAAAATGTTTCATGGTTAGCAAATGATATATAAGAACCAGTGTATAACAAAATTCTATTTCTCTTGGTCTGAGCGAAGCGTGGGTCTTTTTAAAAATGACTACATATATAGGTCTACAATCATAGGACTAAATCTATGTTTGTTGATTTCATCAGATCCAGACATACAGAAGGCTCTAAAGCATGAAGAAAGCGAGTCTAAAAATGACATCCTTACTTAGATTAGCAGAAACACTTTGAAGGCATGATGTAGGGAAATCAAACATAAGTAGAGAAAAATAAGTAGCAGCAGACAGTGTTAAAAAAGACAGAAAAGACATGATCGGAATGAAAAAATCCATAAATACAATAATTCTAACTATATCCTTTCATCTCTATCTACTCTTCCACCTAGCATCACATGACACAACTCACATACCTCTTAAACTAACACACTCAACCTCCACCTACACACAAGCTCTTCCTAGTTACTCCTCAATAGGCTCGACCATATTTTCTCCAGACACGTTTCTACTAGCCAAAGTAAAAATCTTCCAACAACACAAAGTCCACCATAATTATCCCAAACATTATTAATGCCAAAAAAAAAACAAAGACAGCCACACCCCTCCACTCAAAACACCCTTTCTAACTTAATAAAATGTGGTGACATACACTCAAATCCAGGGCCTCTTTCCAAAATGCAAAACCAACCAAACCCCACAAAATCTTTAAACCTTGTCCTCCCCGTGGTTGAGTGGCCACCGAAAGACAAGCGTGAATGGGCGTGCCTTCGCTGTAGGTTGGGCGTTGGGCTGGCAACTCGGCACCATAAAAATCGACTGCCAAACATTAGCGGACCGGAGTTCCACTGTGGTGAACCCTAACTGGGAAAAGCCGAAAAGACAAGCAACAACAACCATCAATATACAAAGCATTAGAAACAAAATTCCCCACTTCTATGCATGGTTACACCTAAACAAACCTGAATTCACTGCTATAACTGAGACATGGCTGAAGCCATTCATAAATAATACAGAATTCCTACCCCCCAACTATTCATGCCTCAGAAATGATAGACTCCACAAATAAAGGCCGGGGTGTTGCCTTAATATATCCAAGTAGCTATACCATAGCTCCCTACTCATAACCCATTCCACAGTTCTACTCTGCTGAACTTTTAGTAACACTATTAAAAATAAATAACCATAAAACCCTCTAGATCATAGTTTTATACATTCCCCCAGGTGATAACATCCCCATTCTAGAGGAGATTCTAGCTTGGTCATACAAACATATTCAAAATGAAACCATAATAATAGGGGATGTAAACATAAACTGGACAAATTTCACCAGTCAAAACCTCCAGACCGATATCAACCTATTCAAATACACCCAACTAATTTCCGATATAACCAGACCCAACAATAAAATGCAACAAGGATCAACCTTAGACTGGATCCTTGTGTCCGACCCAAATAAAATCTCCACCTCTGCGACTTTACCAAACAGTATCAGTGACCACCTAACAGCCTTCACCATCCGTAAAACTATTACAACAGCCAATAATCACCACTTAAAACTAATAAGAGACCTATCCAATTTCTCACCTGAACCTCTAAATGAAATCTTATATCATACTAACTGGGCTCCATTAAACTCCATTCCCCAAGATGATGCAGTTAAATTATTCAATTCAACATTTCTCAAAATCCTAGATGAGGTAGCACCACCCAGAATATAAAGAGTCAAGACTAACCATGCAACTTGGCTCACTAAACCCACAAAGCAAATCATGTCCTCTAGAGACAAACTTGGATAACATGGCTAAAACACAAAAACCTAGCTGACCTGGTACAATACAAACAACTACATAATCAAGCCAAAAGACGGGTTATTAAAGATAAAATAGACTATCACCATAAGCTACAAAACCAGCACAGACTAAACCCTCAAAAATTCTGGGGAACAATAAATTCCCTTATTCACCCAGAGTCTAACACCAATCCCTGCCCATACCCAGATAAAACCCCCTCTGATATAGCCTCTCTCTTTAACTCATATTTTATTGACACCATTGCCAAGCTGACCACTACTTTCTCCTCTTCAAACCTAAACTCACCAGACCAACATACTACTCATTCTAAACCATTCTCACTACCATATTTTTCTTTCTGTCCCATACCCATAAGCACCATAAAGAAACTGCTTCATAAACTCAAACCCTGCTCCTGTGCTCCTGACAACCTACTTGCTGAATTCCTAAAAATAACTGCTGATTCCATTGCTTACTCCATTAGCATACTAATCAATAGATCAATCCAAGAATCCTACGTACCTAATATCTGGAAAAAAGCTTACATTCTTCCTCTGCACAAAGATGACAAAAATTCTGACATCTCAAACTTCCGGCCCATAGCCATTCTCTCCCCCATCTCTAAAATACTAGAAAAATGTGTCCATACCCAACTTCTCAACCACTTAATCAACAAACAACTACTCACCCCAACCCAACATGGCTTTAGACCAGGCCATAGCACAAATACAGCCCACATCTCCTTTATGGATACAGTAAATCGGGCACGCGATTTGGGTCTGATCATCTCTTCACTCTTCCTCGACCTTTTAAAGACATTTAATACAATTTCTCACCCCATTTTACTCTCCAGACTTAATAATCTAGGTGTCTTACCCCCACCCCTTAATTGGTTCTCAAGCTACCTTTCTGACAGATACCGATCAACCAAATGGCAACAACTCTCTTCCACCTTCCTAAAAATCTCCACTCGTGTCCCCAAGGCTCAATATTAGGCCCCCTACTATTCAACTTATTCACCAACAATTTTCATGAGTCACTAATACATGCTGACATTATACAATATGCAGATGACTCAACAATTATCTGCACTACAAAAACCCCTTCTGAGCTTCAACTACTAACTCAAAATGCCTTCACATCCACTGAAAAATGGATGTCAAATAATCACCTTGCTCTCAACTCAAACAAGACAAAGCTGATTCTATTCACTCCCAAAAAAACAACACCCCTAAACAGGGCTGAATTCTCTATCCACTCACAAAAGAATACCTCCATAGAAGTTGTCCCCAGTACTAAACTGTTAGGAGTCATTATTGACGAAACCGTAACATTTGAACCCCACATACTCAGTAACATCAAAAAGACACATCAGAAACTAGGCTCCCTCTATAGACATAGCTATTACCTAAATAACAATGCCAAAAAAGCACTAGCCTCAGCCTTCCTACTTCCATCCCTCCTATATGGTGCCCTGATCCTCACTAACATACAATCTTCACTAAAAAAATGTAATATATGCTACAATAAAGTTGCCAGATTTGCAACAGATGCTAAGTCCTCATCACATCACTGTTCCTCACTGCAACAACTAAACTGGCTAGAACTACCACTCTATATCAGCTACCTCCACTTAAGTACTGCACACAAAATAATATATAAACCAACAGCTTGTCCACCTCTCTCCTCTATATTAACGCTATGCCATCCAAGCAGACACCTTAGATCTGAAAACAAAATTCTACTTAAAGTTAACAAATCTCAACTCTCAGCTGGCCAAATGCTCTACTCCTTCACTACCTCCAAACTTTGGAATAACCTCCCAACCTCAGTAACCTCCATCTCATACCCTGCTCTCTTTAAAAAATCCCTTAGACAACATCTGTCTACCTATCTAGGTTATGCCCATGCCAAAAATAACTCTTCTTCTCTTCATTCTACTCCATACTACTCTTCATACTACTCCATATTACTCTTCATATTGCTCCATACTACTCTTCATACTACTCCATACTACTCTTCATACTGCTCCATACTAGTCTTCATACTACTCCATACTACTCTTCATACTGCTCCATACTACTCTTCATACTGCTCCATACTACTCTTCATACTACTACATACTGCTCCATACTACTCTTCATACTACTCCATATTACTCTTCATACTGCTCCATACTACTCTTCATACTACTCCATACTACTGTTCATACTGCTCCATACTACTCTTCATACTACTCCATACTACTGTTCATACTGCTCCATACTACTCTTCATACTACTCCATACTACTCTTCATACTGCTCCATAGTACTCTTCATACTACTCCATACTACTCTTCCTACTGCTCCATACTACTCTTCATACTACTCCATACTAATCTTCATACTACTCCATATTACTCTTCATACTACTCCATACTACTCTTCATACTTCTCTTCATAGTACCCCCACTCTCTGGGAACTACATGTATGCACTCTTAGCAGGTCTGCAGCCATAGCTATGACTGATACTACACTGCCTACACAGCTTTTAAATGAGTGTAAATAATTGTATATGATGTAACTGTTTTCTGCCTCCCAACCAGTAAATTGTAATGGCATCTATAGGACTGAAATTACATATTTATATCATTATGTACCATAAAACTGCAATGGAAATGCTAAAAGATTGTAAAGAAAATGCTATTTGATATTTGCATTCTGTAATGTGAAATTTATCTCCCCGGGCTCCACTGAAAATGGGCTCACCTAGGCCCAATGCACTTTCCCAGTAAACAAATGCAATAAATAAATAAATAAATAAATAAATAAATAAATAAATAAATAAAGTGGAAAGCAAGCATTTTTTGTGGCAAGTGCAGAAAACTGCTGCAGCATCCATATGTTGCTCAAGATATAATGTGAATTACAACGGAAAGGAAAATTTAAACCAAAATGTGAAGGTTAATAATAGCAGCTCAAGATAGTAGGCATCATGCATGGTAGTTCACAGAATGTATAGAAGAAGTGGGAGACAGAGACAAATGTAGCTGTAATTTACTTATGGCAGAGGGTCTGTATACTGAAATGGAAAATGGTATGGCAAGGTTGTCACACTGAAGGCTATGCATATGCAAGAAGTTGGCAGACAGTGGAAACATGAACCACACAGAACTGTGGCAAACTAAGAATAATGATCTTGTGGGATCATCCATTGCCAACAGCTAAGAAAGTAGAAGCAAGAAAACTGGATAAGGCAGCTAAAGAAACAAAGGCAGAAGCATAATTAATTATTAACATTACTGCATCCAGTGACTATAGTGTCCTGCACAATGAAAGGCATAATGTTATAAAATACTTAGATATGCCAGCAGACATTAGGGCAATGTGGAGCAAATGACACACACATCTAGTTCCAATAGGAGGAGAAACCACTGGGCTGATAAAAACTATTTCCAAGCACACTTACATATGAACTGCAGAAGGAAGCAATTCTAAGTGCATTGTGGGTGCTGAGGAGAACACCCATGGTGAAAATCAATGACTAAAGCAAAACTGATTCCATGGACTTTAATTATGGGGATTCATTTCTGTCATGGTATTAAAACCTTAAACATTTGGAGAAATTAAGAAAAAAGTGAAAAGTAATCACCATGTAGGATCATCTAATACCAGCAGTTAAGATAGTTGAAACAAGAAAACCAGATACTAGGTTTGAAGAGAAAAGGCAGAAGGCAATGTTAATTACTGAATAAATACACCTAACAATCATATTGTCCAACATACTGAAAGACATGACAATATAAAATGCCAAGACATGCAATCAGAGCTAGAGCAATGACACCCAAATAGTTCTAATAGCAGTTGGAGCAGCTGCGCTAATAAAAATAATTCCCAAGCATATTTAAATAATCTATCTCACAAACTCAAATGAACTACAGAAGAAACTTGTGGCAGTTGAGAAGAGCCGACTTGACAAACAAAGACTGACCAATGCTGATTACATGAATTTATGGTGTTAAAAGCTGTAAACATTTTGAGAAAGTAAAAACAGCGAGAACACGAAAGAAAATCAGTGCCACTTCTTTTTTAATTCATCATTATTAGATTTTAAAATTAAGCAATCTAACTACACCTACAAATTTTCAAAATTTTACTTTGTGCAGTCATATAACACATAATGTTAATTTAATCTAACATAGCTATTATCCTAACACCAAGCAAACATGGCTGTTTATATTATGTACATGATTTGGCAAATTTTATTAAATTCATTATCAGTTCAGCATTTTATTGCTCCTTGTTCATAGGTTCATAGGTTCGTACTAGGCTATCTGCCCTAGGGCATTTATAAGCCTAGCCAGAGTGTATGTGGCTTACACCACCCCTTAGGATGAGAATACTACGCCCTTTTAGGGTTTAGTTTACTATGCCTCTGTCTAGTAGTGACAAAGAGATGACCCCGGGGGTAAACCTATGATCTCCCATCCACTCGTCGAGATTTCTCTTGAATAGAGTCAGTGAGGGGCTCTGCCTAACATGGACTGGGATTCTGTTCCAGAATGTAGGGAGCCTCTGGGTTATGAATCTGTCCCTCCAGCACATTCTATTTATTTCTGTGTTGAGGTTTAAGTCACTTGTTCTCGTGGCTCTGATGGATTTGGATTTTCTGAGGTGGAGCATGTCCATTAATTCAGGATTGGACATGGCCTTGTACGTCAGGCACAGATCACCTCTGAGTAGGCGGTATGCGACTGAATAGAGCTGGAGTTTTTTCAGTCGGGCAGCATATGACATATGTTTAAGACCCTTTATCCTCTTGGTGAGGAACATTTGGGGTCTTTCCAACTGCTGCAGGTGTCGGGTGAGATACATCCCAAATGGGGCATTGTACTCAATCATTGGCCTGATAAGAGAAGAGTACAGGGGCACAGTGACCACTCTTGATCTAGATGTGAAACCCTTCATGATAAGGTGGGCAATATAGAAGGTCTTCCTAACCACTTTGGCAATGTGAGTGTCAAATGAGAGGTTACTGTCAACCTGGGTCCCTAGGTCCCTCATTACCTCTTCTGTACTTAATGGATTACCGCCTATGTGGTAATTTGTCGGTACCTTGTTCTTTCCAAAGGGTATGACTATACATTTTTTGGTGTTTAGCTTAAGGCCATGGCTCTGGCACCAATTATCCATTTCTATGAGGCCTCTCTGAAGGATGTTTGTGTCCACTGGAGTATCAATTATGGTGCCCAGTTTGCAGTCATCTGCGAACTTTGTCAGCCACAATCCTCCTATGTTTGCCTGTACCTCGGAAAAATAAATGCCGAACAAGAGGGGTCCCAGGACTGAGCCCTGTGGAACACCGCTTGTGACTGGCTTAGAGTCTGACATAGCTCCAGCAACTCTAACCCTGTGGGTTCTGTCCTTGAGCCAGTTTGCAACCCATCTTGTGACATATGGGTTTACATTTAAGCTGGTGAGTTTGTCTATGATGCCCGAGTGGGGTATTGTGTCAAAGGCTTTTGCAAGGTCAAGGTAGGCTGTGTGAACTGCCTTACCCTCATCAATGGCCTTAGTGACTGTTTCAAAAAGTCGACCAAGTTCAGAAGGCAGGATCTGCCCTTGACAAAGCCAAATTGGGTAGGATCCAATGTCTGTAGGTCCCCAATGTCTTTGTTTATGAGTTCCATAATGATCCTCTCCATAGCTTTGCAGACCAGGCTCGTCAGGCTTATGGGGTGGTAATTTCCAGGGTCCATAGAAGCACCGCCTTTGTGAAGTGGGACCACTGTTGCCGTACGCCACTCTTTGGGTACGTATCCTGTGGTAAGGCTAAGATTAAACAGCAGCCTTATGTGTGGGTTTAGTTCCTCTTGGAGTTCATGTAGCACACAGCCTGGGACACCATCCGGTCCCATTGATGCTGTGTTTTTAGCTTTAGAGAGGGCGGCTCTCACCTGGGCATCTGAGATGTTAGGGAGGCTACACTCTGCTGGGATAGTTATTTCTCCTTTTGGGGAGGGAGGAGAAATTTGCACTGAACCTGTCTGCCAGAATGTTGGCAATGTCAGTGGGTTCAGTGTATTTTGTGTCATTTTGGACTAACTCTGAGCATATCTGGGAGTTTCCACCCAGGTTTCTAACATAGCTAAAGAAGGCCTTATGATTGTCTTTTGTGTCATTTGCGATTTTTCTCTCAAAGTTGGCCTTGGATGATTTTATGAGTGATCGTAGTTTTTTGCTAGTACTGATCAGAGATACCTTTCCTTTTAGGGATTTTGCTCTGTCATGTAGTAGCTTTCTCCTTCTGTTGTAAAGTTTGTTTATGGCTGGGGTCCACCAGACTGGTCGCCTGCCTTTGGGGGAATGGGTCTTGGTTTTATTTGGGATTGCATGATCCATGCATTCTTGAAGGTGCCCATAGAAGGCATTAATGCCTAAATAATGCTTAAATATTAAAGTTTTTCATAATAATTAAAAGAAAAATGAGTACACATTTCTTGCATCTTCCTTTCAAAGAATGTTGTTTTTAGTTTTAACTAACAATAAAGATAATCCATTCAATATTTAAATTTAATACATTTTCAATTTAATTTTGCTTTTAGTTTTAACTAACATTAAAGATAATTCATTCAATATTTAAATTTAGTACATTTTCAATTTTGTTTAATATTACTTGTACTTATTTCTTTTCCGTACAGCATAATACTCATTTTAATAAATTCTTCAAATAGAGGTAGATTTGATTTTTTCCACTTACTAATAAAGTAGTAATTGTTCCATTGTTCCAGGGGGTGCCAGAATTCATCCCTGCCATAGTTTGAGGATATGTTAACTCATGGGATAGCCGCTTTTTGAGTATGGATTTAAAATGTCTGGAGATTAAGGGAAAGTATCTGTCTTCTAGACTGGAAAGAGTGTGTGGAAAGAGTTTAGCTGAACTGTTAGGATATGTGGTGTCTGAATTTGGGATTGAATTATGGGAAGAGGGAGAGAGAGTTGAAGATTGTTTTGTAATATTGACAGTAGATTGTGAACTTGGGTAGATTCATTTTGGTTGTTTTGGAAGCTGGGCATAAAGTGCAGAAACTGATGGAGCAATAATCACTGCATGAAGGTAAGTGAATTGTAAAGGTATAATGTTGGGGATTGTGTTTGGACTACTGGAGATGATGAGATCAATGAGGGAGCATTTTTTGATTAAAAGGTTGCTTGAAGTTGTGTCACTTCTTCAATGAGGTAGTCTAGACTTCTAAACCAATGAGCTTTAACATGTTGATATGAAAGTTACCTACAATAATAATAATGATATTTTCTTGTTGTTTATGTGGGATAAAATTGACTGAATCACATCTTTAAATTTCCGTAGAGAGTAAGGGGGGAGGTATGTAACAGCTAACTGGATATGTGCAGTACTGCGTAAGGCAATTTCTATGAGATACTAATTTGGTTGAGAATTTGATGTGGGTGACAGTTGTTTTATAAGTTTTACCAGTAGGTCTGCACAGTGCTAGGCATTTTTTTATAAAGGTTTCTAACACAGCTGAAGAAATATGTGTGGTTGTCTTTTGCCTGGGTTGCAGTTTTACTTCATATCTGGTGTTACTTGATTTGACCAGTGCCCTGAGTTCCCCTATAAGTTTAGCAAAATAATTTTTATTTCCTTTTTCCATACAATACGTTTTTTTTCCTTTTATTATGGAGCTTGTTTATATTTATGTTTTACCATAGGGTTTATGTTTGAATTTGGCATCATATTTACATTGGAGGAGCAGAGATGCATCTATGCAGCTATTTACATGTGCAGATAATTTGGCAGCAAAGGATTCTTCATATGCAGTGGGGTCATCAACTTGAAATGGGATGCTGAATTTAGTCAGGTCACCACTCAGTTTCAGTGCATTAGCACTGGTGTAATCTCTGAATACAAAGTTATTTCATAATGCTTCTGGCTTCAGTGTTAAGGTGAATCAGTCAGACTGATTTGTTGTCCAATTTGACTAAGGAGGAGTTGTAACTTGTAGAGAGCAGAGCTGGACCATATTGGTGAGAACCAGGTGCAGTATTTTATTACCTTTGGATGGAGTGTGGATTAACTGGTCCAGAGATTTCGTTCATAGGTTTATACTAGGCTATCTGCCCTAAGGCATTTATAAGCCTAGACCAAAGTTTTGTGGCTTACGCCACCCCTTATATGAAAAAATACTGTGCCCATTAGTTTGTTGTGCCTCTGTCCAGCAGTGACACAGAGATGATTCCTGGGGTAAACCTACGATCTCCCATCCACAGGTCACGATTTCTCTTGAACAGAGCCAGCGAGGTGCTCTGCCTCACATGGACCGGGATTTTATTCCACAGCATAGGGAGTCTCTGAGTGATAAATCTATCCCTCCAGCACGTCCTATTTATATCCATGCTAAGGTTTAAGTCGCTTGCTCTAGTGGTTCTGGTGGATTTGGATTTTTTGAGGTGGAGCATGTCCATTAATTCTGGGTTGGACATGGCCTTGTATGTCAGGCACATGTCACCTCTGAGCAGATGGTATGAGACTGAATAGAGCTGGAGTTTCTTCAATCTGGCAGCATATGACAGATTTTGGAGTCCCTTTATCTTTTTGGTAAGGAACTTTTGGGGTCTCTCCAATTGCTGCAGATGTCGGGTGAGATACATCCCGAATGGGGCATTGTACTCGATCATTGGTCTGATAAGTGAAGAGTACAGGGGAACAATGAACTCACTAGATCTGGATGTGAATCCCTTCATGATCAGGTGGGCAATGTAGAAGGTCTTTCTAACCACTTTAGCAACGTGAGTGTCAAAAGAAAGGCCACTGTCAACCTGGGTCCCCAGGTCCCTGATAACCTCTTCTGTGCTTAGTGGATTGCCACCTATATGGTAGCTTGGGATTACCTTGTTTTTCCCGAAGGGTATGACTATACATTTTTTGGCGTTTAACTTCAGGCCATGGCTCTGGCACCAGCTATCAGTTTCCGTGAGTCCCCTCTGAAGGATATCCGTGTCCGATCCACTTTCCACTATGGCGCCCAGTTTGCAGTCATCTACAAACTTTGTCAGCCAAAGTCCTCCCATGTTGGCCTGTACTTCTGAGAAGTAGATGCCGAACAATAGGGGGCCAAGGACCGAGCCCTGTGGGACACCACTTGTGACTGGCTTGGAGTCTGACATAGCGCCAGCAACTCTAACCCTGTGGGTTCTGTCCTTAAGCCAGTTTGCAACCCATCTTGTGACATATGGGTTTACATTTAAGCTGGTAAGTTTTTCTACAACACCCGAGTGGGGTATTGTGTCGAAAGCCTTTGCAAAGTCAAGGTAGGCTGTATGGACTGCTTTTCCCTCATCAATGGCCTTGGTGACTGTTTCGAAGAAGTCGACCAAGTTCAAAAGGCATGATCTGCCCTTGACAAAGCCAAACTGGGTCGGGTCCAATGTCTGCAAGTCCCCTATATCTTTGTTTATGAGCTCCATTATGATCCTCTCCATAGCTTTGCAGACCAGACTTGTTAAGCTTTTGGGGCGGTAATTACCAGGGTCCGTAGAGGCACAGCCTTTGTGGTGTGGGACCACAGTTGCCGTACGCCACTCCTTGGGCACGTATCCTGTGGTAAGGCTGAGATTAAACAGCTGCCTTATGTGCGGGTTTAGTTCCTCATTGAGCTCATGTAGCACACAGCCGGGGACACCATCCGGTCCCATTGATGCTGTGTTCTTAGCTTTAGAGAGAGCAGCTTTCACCTGCACATTTGAGATGTCTGGGAGGCTACACTCCGCTGGGATAGTTATCTCTCCTTTAGGAGAGAGGGGGGTGAAGTTTGCACTGAACCTGTCTGCCAGTATGTTGGCAATGTCTGTGGGTTCAGTGATTCTTGTATCATTTTGGATTAATTCTGAGCATATCTGGGAGTTTCCACCCAGGTTCCTAACATAGCTGAAAAAGGCCTTATGATTGTCTTTTGAATCCATGGCAATTTTTCTCTCAAAATTGGCCTTAGTTGATTTTATGAGTGCTCGTATTTTTTTACTAATAATGATCAAGGGTGACTTCCCTTTTATGGATTTTGTTCTATCATGTAATAGCTTTCTCCTCTTATTGTAAAGTTTGTTAATGGCTGGGGTCCACCAGACTGGACGTTTGCCCTTGGTGGAAAGAGTCTTGGTTTTATTTGGGATTGCCTGATCCATGCAGTCCTGGAGGTGTTCATAGAAGGCATTTGTAAGGGCTTCTGCAGCTTGGGTTGTGGTTTCCACTGGCTCAGGGGCCTTGAAGGATACCACACCAGTCTTGAGTAGTGTGAAGTTTGCTTTAGAGAAGTTCTTCACTGTGGTCTTTTTGTTTGGGGTGGGGGCGGGATGTGGATTTCCAGTGAGATTAGTTTATGATCAGATCTCACCAATGAGGGATATACTTCCAGTGTGGAGCATTTTGTCCCCATGTTTGTGATAATGAGATCTAGTATATTTTCTCCTCTCATGGGAACAGTGACTAGTTGTTCCATGGCATTTGAATTTATGAACTCCAGGAACCGTTGGGCTAGAACGTTAGGGCTTGAGTAATGTTCCCAGTCTATATTCGGGTAGTTGAAGTCACTCAATATGATGGTGTTTGGAGATACATTTATACCCTCCAGTGTCTTCAGGAAGGTTGTGTGGGGTTCCTGAGTTTGAGAGGGTGGCCTGTAGCATGCTACAAATTGTAGAGCAGTTTTGCCTATGGTTAGTTGCACCTGGATGGTTTCCGAAGCTTCGTGCGTTGCCACCAACCTGAAGGTGTGGGTATCCTTTATGAATATGGATACACCCCCTCCTTTTGTGGTGTGGTCCGGGTTTTGGGGCCGGAATGCATGATATGAGGTAAAACCTGATAGTGCCGGGGTGCTCTCAGGAGCCTTGAACCAGGTTTCAGTTACAGCACAGACATCGATGTTCTCCATACTGAGAAGGGCCTCGAGTGCGTGCATTTTGAGATTTAGACTTCTGGCATTGAGCAGCATTACCCTCAGTTTCTTCCCATTTTTGTTTTCTAGGGTGGTAGGTTTAGAATTTGAGCCTTGCCTAAAAAGGCACTATGGGGGTGGCAAGAGCCTTAGCCAATATTCGGAATCCCAGGGGTGACAGGTGCAAGCCGTCCCTTGCAAAGCAGCGTGGCTTGTCAAGCATGTCACCCCAGGCAGACAGACACTGGATCCCCTTTGAATGACACCAGAAATTAAGCCAGTTGTTAAAGCTGATCATCTTGTCTCTATATTGTGGCATCATTCTTGGTGAAGGAAGGATACTGCTCAGGGTCAGGGTCATACCTGCCTGGGCTACATAATCAGAGAGCTCCTCTATGTCTCTTTTCATGTAGTCCAGGGAGGTACATCTCAGGTCGTTCACACCAGCATGGACAATGACTGTGTCATATTTGTACTTGCCGTGGAGTGACCAGAGTGCTTGTGTTATGTGGCGGATTCTAGCGCCCGATAGGCAGCTTACCATGACCCTCTCCTTGTTCAGCCTGGTGAGTGGGACGTCAGTGTGTCTGACTATGGAGTCACCTATGACAAGTATGTTTGGTGTTGTATTTGGCCTTAAGGGCTGTGACTGCTTTGCACACTGATTTTGTGGTTTATGTGTTGCTTGTGGGGTGTCTTGAGGTAGCAGTTGCTTGGGTGTCTGCTTTGGAGGCCTCTGCTGTTTAGGTAAATTTTTACTCAGAGCCTCCGAGTATGTCTTTGTGTGTTTATGTGTTTGATTCAGTGGTGTGGTAGCATTATGGTGGTAGCATTATTTGTATTGATGAAGTCCAGAAATTTCTGGGCATACATGTTAGGGGATGCATACATCTCCCAGTTAATGGAGGAGCAGTTGAAGTCCCCTTGGAAAATGATATTTAGCTTAATGCATAGAGACTCCATACTGGTTAGGTAGGAGTTATGGGATGGTGGGGGTCATATATGGACTCATATAGTTAGCCATGATGAGATAGGTGATTTTAATGGTGAGTTGGATATGGAGAAGTTCCAGATTATTATCCTGTCAAACTAATCTGGAGATGAGAATTTTTTTCACAGATGTGGAGACAATGCATGGAGACAATGCCGCTTTTATTGCCTTCATCTAATGAAGTAGGTATTAATATATGGCAGGTGTTAAAACCCTGCAATGATTGGGTCACCTCAATGGTATTGAACTTGGTCTCTGTAACAATACCTATATTAATGTTTTCTAGTGCAAGCAATGCTTGTAGAAAGTAGAGTTTTTTTTGTTAAGGCTCCAAGAATTAAGTAGCAATACCTTTATGTTATCCAGATTTTGTTTTGTTTTGTTAAGTTGGAAGGTTTTACTCATTTGGGATTATGGGGGATGACAAAGTTTTACCCAATGTACAAAAGCCTTGGGATAATATGTGCAGGTAATCCTTGATAAAACAGTTTGGACTGTCTACCATCTCCTCCCAGATTGATATAAATGATATCAGAACCTAAGCCAGCCCTTGAAGTCAATAATCATTTGTTCATATTGTGACATATTTCTTGTTGCTGGTAAAATGTTGCTCAAGGCTAGGTTCATACCTGCTTGGGACACATATTCCAAGAGCTCTATCAAGTCTCCCTTTTATATAGTCCTGAGGGGTATGCCTCAAATCATTTATACTCACTTGCAGTATGACTGTGTCATATGTGTATTTTTGGTGCAAGGACTTGAGTATCAGTATGATGTGGTAAATCCTGGTGTCTGATAGACAACAGATCATGACCCTCTCCCTGCACAGCCTGATTAGTGCTGCAGCAATTTATCTCACAATGTAGTCACCTATAATTAGGATGTGGGATTGTCTGGAGGTTTCCTTATGGGCTTTTGAATATAGACAATGTAGTTCTCTGAGGAATGCTTCAACGTGGGTGCAGCCTTTTTTGTGTGTTTATGAAGTTGCTGAGGGTACTTGTTTCTTAGGTACCATTTAGGAGACCTTTGTAGTTTAGGAAGGCTACTTTTAGGAGCCTCATATGTAAGTCTGTGTGTTTGGTTTAATGTGTGAAAGGTTAGTGTGGGGTACGATTCTGACAATCTGCTTGTTTTTTGTAGTGTGTTCATAAGATAGGTTTGCCTCTAATAGCATTATTTAAGTAGTCTCACACACTGTGTCAGTTTGTTATAGTAGATATTTGTCAGTAAACGTGAAACAATTGCTTCATTTTCTCTGGATGCTCATTTCAACCTAGCTAGCTACAATGACACAGTTGATTAATTGGGTGAAAATTTATCCTGAGGGGTTATACCAATTCACATTCATAAAACAAATACAGGCTGCCTGCTTTAACATCTTTCTTACATTTCCAACATAAGTTGTTACAATTATTAAACATCTTATTTAATCAAAATGATATATAATATAAAATCCTAGAAGTAAAAACTTTCAAGGGTATATTTCAAAAAATATAGATGATGTTTTACTAGTTCCATTTATCTTAACGACTTTCTATATTAATTTGGTGTTAGAACTTTCTTGTTGAAAACCATTTTGTGTATATCAGATAAGGTTGACTTTGATGACATATTAGCTGCTAATATTAGTTTTATATATTTTAGTAAACTATACTCTTTTTTTCCTTTTCTTGTCATATTTTCAATTCTGTATTAACTGACAGTCTTTTTTTAACTCAGATTATATTAATGATTTACATTTTTAATGGATTTGGAATGCATAACAGAATCAAAGTGACTAAAAATATTGAACTATCAAATAAGCCTTTGAGTGTGAAAAACAGATATCAAAACCAAAAAAAAAATACACTCATAATTTCACTGACCAATGCAAATACTTAATAGAGCTGAGCACTTTCATTTGTAACTATAACATAAACTTTATCAGAACTGAAGTGGTGTTCCGGGACATTGGTGTTCTGGTGCTGTCGGCCTGTTCATCTTGGTGATACAAATTTTGGGAAAATGAAATTTCACTCTACCGAAGTAGACCCATATATATATATATATATATATATATATATATATATATATATATATATACACACACACACACACACACACACACACACACACACACACACACACACACACACACACACACACACACACACAAACACAGACACACACACACACACACACACACACACACACACACACACACACACACACACACACACACACACACACACACACACACAGACATACATATATATTTTTTAGGGTCTACTTCATTTCACTGAAAGCACATTTTGCTGAAACTTAGTTGCCTGTGCACAATTCACTGAAAGCTCATTTCACTGAAAAGTCATTTGACTGAAACTCATTTCATTGAAAGTTATATATGGCCTTTTCCCCACTGTAGTGCAATCCTGGAGTTATTATATAAAGTAAGGGGGTTGGGGGCATAGCCCCCAACATAGTTTGGTTATATACTGTCTTCTGGAAATAGTTATTCATTGAACTTGTAAGTACCCATATCTATGCCCCCCTCTTACTTTATATAGTAACTCCAGGATCACACTACAGTGGGGAAAAGATCATATATAACTTTCAACAAAATGAGTTTCAGTGAAATGAGCTTCCAGTGAAATGAAGTAGACCCATTTTTTAAACTATTAACTTTGAAGTTTTATTTTCTAGCTGCCAAAGATTTAAGAAAACATTTTACATGAAATTTGTCATTTAATCCAGAAAACATATAGGATTTAAAATAGCATTTCCAGTGAAGTTCTTTCACTTCCAATTGGTTGTTTTAATCTCCACCCTCCTTGAAGGAAAAATTTTATCTAAAATACTAAATTGAAATTTATTGAAACTATTACATCTCACACTGTGTCTGTATAAAGCATTTTGCATCCTTATTTCTAATAGCTGCAGAGGGTTCCTTAATATGTTCACATAATTTTCTAATAGTTTTCCCTATATATAAACAGCAGCTAGAACACTAGTAAAATGTATACTATACATTTACTATAAAATATAAAATAACAAGTAATTTAAATGGTAACATAATGAAACTTTCAGACTTATTGATCTTACACCATTTGGGACAATTGCAAGGATATATAACCCCTAAGTAAGTTTGATTTCCTCATTAACAATGATTCAATAAATCATGTTCAGTCTTAATCTTTAAGTTGATTCTTCTTTTATAAGTAAAACTGGGGGTTTGTCCAACAAAAAGAGTTAAAAGTTCAGTTATCTAGTATAATTTTTCAATTATTACTAATAGCACCTTTAACTGTCTGATAATGTAGACTGTTAGGAAGTGAGAATGTAATTTGTTTGTGCCCATCTTCTATTAAATCCCTGTTTTGGGCCCAACCTTTGGTTAAAATGGGTGGAAAACAGCTTTCTCTTCTGTCAGTCATTTCATCAGCTATAATATCAATAAATGTGGAACTGTAGCCTGTATAACTAATTCTTAATACTTATTAATAATAACAATGTTGCTTTTATGATCAGTGATTTAAGAACTTCTATTAACTTTTCTCAATATAACAATGACAACGAATGATGCTAATGAGTCATTTCATAGCAAATTCTTTTGGAAACCTACTTTTTAAATAATTATGTGCAAGATAAAATTATACATCCAACCTTTATGAAGAAAAATGTTATTAAAGGGCAAATGGTAAGAGCCACTATGTGGTATTCTAGTTTACATATTTCTAGAGGAAGTTGAGTTCCCGAAGGAATTGTTTTTAGACAGATGCTGCAGTTCTACATTTATTGATGTTATAGCCAAAGAAGTGATTGATAGAAGAGAAAGAGATATATCAGATGATAGATGCAAATGATACCCATGCATTAAAAAGAAAACTATCGTTTTGTCAGTTCTCTTAGAATTATTACCAAATATCTTCCACATCTCTTATACTCTAACTCTTGAATTTCAAACAGGTTGAGCTATTTTAGCAATTACTAAGTCACTATTAATGCTTTCTCACTGGTAGCATGCACACTTGAATCCCCTCCCACTTACTTTACTTCATTCTTAATTCCATATCCATTTATAGTTGCCTTCCTTTCTTCTTCTCCTAATCAACTCTGTTAGATTTAGGTCAGCTACAGTATCTACTTCTGCAATCGATAATTCTTTCAATTACTACCTACCTCTGTTTAGTCTTGCTACTCACAGGTATGATTTTACTATCTACTACTCATATCTGTTTTCTTTATTACTCAGGGAATGTGTTTTGCTAGTCATGCAGCATTATAGTCACTTATTATATTGCCTGGTATACTTAGGTTTGGTAGTAATATACTCTGCAAGCCTCCTTCTTATCTGTTTGTTTTAATTCTAACCACCAAAACATTGCCATATAGTCACAGACATGCTCTCTTCATTCCCCTTTACAAAATGCTGTCCTCCTCCTCTGCTAACGACTTCTGAACGATTGCTAATCTTTAACCATAATTCTCAAGAAAAGAGATGTATAACAAAATATGACATGCTCAGTAGCAGATACATTCAGTTTTGTTGCAACTATAGTACCCTCACTGCTCTGCATTCATATCTTGTCCAACACATCATATCTATTTCAACACGGGACAAGATCCAGTTTCAGGGGCAATATTTCTTAACTTATAAAGGAAGTTAGACAACTCAAAGCTATTTGTAATTGTTTACCTGCCAACAATCTATATGTTAATTCACAAAAAATGTCACACTTTTTAGAACACCTGAAAAGGTAAGAAATGCCCAAATCCATACTATTTTTGACCCTCTTAGAAACCAATTACTCAGGACAAAACAATTGTGATATCTAGACCTCACATTTGATCAAAACCTCACCTTTAATACTCATATAGAATCCCAGGTCAACAAAGTTCTGACCCAACTTAAGTCTTACTAAAAACATTCCAGTTTATCATCCTCTGAAGCCAGACATTCAATTGTCATAAATGGACATATACCAAGAATTGAACATGACCTTCCAATTATTGTTCTTTACTCCTTTCAGAATACCACTCTGCTTCAATCCCTTTAAACAAATTTCTTGAATTTATATCTCTATCCATTAACACAGAGTATGATTGTTTCATATTCAGTTTTCTCAACCTCTTAGTGCAAGAATTATTGACAAAGCCAACAACAATGAAAGGATAAAAGCTTGAAATCAGGGACACATTTGAAATATTGCTCTGATAAACTTAGAAAGTTGCTTGAATGATGAGTTTTGCATTAACATGCATTTCCTGAAGGATATGAAATCTGAAACTTAAAAGTCTGGTGTTATAGAATGATTTCAATACTCAATGATTTGCCAAACTTTCACAAATTTTGTAAGGAACAGACAAATAAATATGAGGAAAAATCTGAACATTTTGTGAAATTCTGGACATTTGAGAGGTATGGCCAAATTTTAGGAAATAACTAGTTTTCCACTTCAGATGGAGCTATTTTCCTTCTTAATATCTTTATTCTTAAAATTCTTCATGAAAGATACTGTCCCTTCTACACAGCAAACTCTGCATCAGAATTTAAAGCTATTTACTGTTAAACACTGATGGTGTATAACTATTAAAGTAATCTTTCACACTATCCTTATGCAAAAGGCATTTTCCAAAATTGTTCCATCCTCTTGGAACAGCATTCTCGATGATGTAAAGATAATTGATAATTTTAACTTGGTCAGAAAATTACTCAAGGAACACCTTTTTGATAAAATAAATGTAGGTGCTTCTGCTACACTTTTTCACTGCCCTAATACCTAACACTGCCCACACTTACCACAAAGCAGATTACCATTTTTCTGACTTTTCACTTTATGTTACACAACAGTGATAATGCACCTCACAAGAAACATTTGTAAATCTGTGCTTTACCAGCCCTGACACTTGCTTCTTATGCTCAGTCACCATTATGATTCTCCTTTAGCTGATATTTTATTTATATTCAAATCAAAACCTCTTCATGTAGCTTAGTTGCTGCACAGTTCTTTTCCAGTATGGAATCATTTAGCTTAACTACTGTACAGTACTTCTTTAATATAGCTATTTCTTTTCACTGCTGGGGTGAGGGAACAATTACTATAACTCCTATATGTGATATATCTTCTAGCTTAGCATTACACAGACAGTACTCTTTTACATGTGATTTACCGCTTACTTATGTTTATCTCTTAGGCATCCTAGCCCTGCTACTATACTTAACTGCTGTAACCAGACAATATATCTAATAATCAATACTCTTTTACATGTGATTCACTGCTAGTCATGCTACTACAGTTAGTATAAATGTAAAAACTGCACCCAACAGAATTAAAGCATATTCTCATTCGCATCAGTTTTGCTTGACTGTACCTTTCATTGTCTTCCATAATATTTATTCATGTTATTATATTCTATATTCTGTACTAATACATACTGTGTTGTTATTTTTGTTTCTCTTTTCTATTGCCTTGTTGGATTCTTCCATTCAGTGTTGGTATATAACATTTTTCTACTTGTCTAATTTTTACATTAAATACTTTATATACTTTATTTTCCTGCCCTTGACTATATGGGCTGGGTTGTGGCTAAAAGGGGTCCTGGGACCAGTATACTTACACAGTTAGCAAAATATTGGGGTCCAATATACGTTACTGCTGCTTCTTCTTCTTCTTTCGGCTTTTCCCGGTTAGGGGTCGTCACAGCGGATCACCTGTCCGCTCATGATTGGCAGTAGAGTTTTACAGTGTCGAGTTGCCAGCCCGGCGCCCAACCTTCCACAGAAGGCACACACATGCACACACTCACACCTAGGGCCAGTTTAGAGTGTCCAATCCACCTACTGCATGTCTTTGGGATGTGGGAGGAAACCAGAGCACACGGTGGAAACCTACGCGACCACAGGGAGGACATGCAGACTCCGCACAGAAAGTTACTGCTGCTATTCTTGTTTTTTTATGTCACGTTACAGCAGGATTATAGTATTTCAGTTGTGCTGGTTTGTAACCCTTGACTGAACATAAAAATGGAGCAAAAGGATTAATGTTCTATACCAGTTAACAATAAATGCATGAATGAATGAATAAATAGGTTAACAAATAGGTCATGTACTTCTGTATTATTTAAAAGTTTTAATAATTTTCTAGTATGGTCATCGAGCGATTTAGTTGTTCTACTCTTTTTTAACAAAATATCAAGTAATTATTCATTAAAGCTAGGGATATTTAAATTATAATTTTACTCATAATAATTTTAAAGAATTAAGAGTATATTTTATAACTGTAACTTTCCTTTTTAAAATGTTATCTTGCGTATTGTTTTAATTTGATTGGATATCTAGTTTATATCTATATTATAGTATATGTCATCCTTTTGGTGTCTTTGTATACGATTGCATTTTTATTTCCTTCATTGCTATTTCAGGTGTATGATTTACCATTGTCTGACATTTTTGCTGAGAATTTTTTTATGTTATCTGTATTATTTTTTTATTTCTGAATTTTTATTTTAGCATTTTCATTTAATTCTATACTCAGTTAGCTCTTTGTCCCACACTTTTAATTTATTATGACACTATTTACTAATTATTCTGAAGCCCTTATACTTTGCCATATAAGCCAGAATTATTTTAATATTAGCTAGTCTATTACAGTTGAAGATTAAACTGAAAGTTAATACATTATTGTCTTACAGAAGGCATGATATTTTATATTTATTATAGTGGCACTGGTCTCAGACTCATCAAATATGTAACCAAAGTCCTCAGCTAAATTTAATTGCCTATTCATATTCTTTAAGAAGGTCAAGATAATTGACCTCTAGCTCCATTACCAAGTATCCAATATACATTAGCTAAAGAGAAAATTCTATTTTGAAATTCAGTTATTACCATGGGGAATATGCCTTTGATATTACTAAATGACTAGATTATTTTAGGCATAACTGGACTGTGTCTCCATAGAATTAAAATTCCTCTTCTATTTTGTTTAAAAGAGAACTAATTAGTATAGTAATACCTTTAAATATGATTGTTCCATGTCTTTTACAAGTAAGTGTATTTATTGCAAGCAGGAAAACAACACCTACTTTATTTTATTTTAGGATATTTAATTAATCTATCATTTTCAAAACTATTATACAGACTATGTATGCTTAATGAAATACAGTTTAATTTTGTCAATTTACAAATGGGGTTTGGCAACAAACAAAGTTATCCTGGGACATCTTCAACATCTTCAAGAGGGGTTAGAGTGATTTATTAGTGGGAGTTAGTTGAGTTGGAGAGGTGAAAGGGTTAAATGGAGGGAGGGATGACTGGGAGGAAGTGAGATAAGGGTGGGGAGGGGCTTAAGGGGTTTAGACAAGTGTATATGGGTAAGCAATCACATTTGGCATGAACTTGCTACATAGCAGGGTTATGTACAAATGACTGGCAAGAACTGTGGTGGTCAGGTAGGCCTTGGGGTTAACAGTGGTATTTATAGTAGTATGACTGAAGAGGCAAATTAAGTGATATGGCATAAATTCCACCCCTCCCCCCAGTACTATAGTTGCAACTATATGGTTCAAAGGATCTTAGGTTGTTGAGGGTCTTAGTTGCGATAGCTATTTTGAAAATTAGCAACTTGTTCTCGGCAGGTCCAAGCGACAAGTGGATGGGTCCAGTGCATTGGATTGAATGGGTTTTTAGTATTTAATAACTTTACATTGGTCTGTTCACTTTATGTTTCTTAATTCAGTTATTTTAATTAAGGTGGTTATCAAAGGTGAGTATGAAGTAAGGTCGGTGGTGAATCAGGACCTGCAGTTGGTGCAGATGTTTTAGGGCTGCGAGTGGTAGTATCGGGTACAAGGTTTTAAAGTATGACTAAGTCATTGCATTGTAGATTCCCTCTTCTGAAATTTTGGGGAGGTTTTAGTTACATGCCATAATGCAGGGCAATGGGGGTGCATCCCCTTAAATGATTTAATTGTGGAGGGTTGTCCCGGTTGTTCTGTGGTTTTGCTAGTGCTGGGCCAAGTGGTACATCTCATTTAAGGAGTTTTCATGGGCTAGGAGGCTCTCCACGCAGGCGCACTATGACTTTGACTGTTGGAGAAGGGTGGGGAGTGACATGAACCATGTAGCGTGCATCATAATTAAGTTTCACAGTCCATTTGCTGCATAATTTGGATGGGCTCCTCATAAACATTATGCACCTTCTACATTCCCAGGAGGGAGCTTGTATTTATATAAAAAAAAAAAAAATGGTTAGTCATCCCATAGTGTCCAGCTGGTTTCTCATTCTAGGAGTTTTCGGGAGTTTTGCACAGATGACATCAGCAATCAGGTGAACATCCGTACAACACACCATTGTTGTTTAAATGTAATAGCGGGGGTTTGAGTTAAAGAACCCATACTTGGTAATTTGACAAGCAGTTGTACCCGACCTCCCTCTGGGATGCTTATGGCTGTGCTCTCCTGGTATTTCTCTTTGGCAGTAATAGGTGATGTGCACATGGGTTTATTCTTTTATGCCAGTGAGTTGCTGGTTTGTGCATTTGTAGCCAGAAGGTTAAAAAAACAAACAAAAAACAGTGTTTACAGTGGGGGGGGGGTCACAGCTTTCCTTTGCATGCCATTCATTCGTGAGTTCCTTTTGTGAATGCTTCCATTGCCAGACTTTGCCCATGTTTTAGTCACTGTCCTCTATTTTTTCCTGGGTGCTGTTTCAAGCTGGTAAATATGGTGGTGTGAGCAGGATGGCCTCAGTGTGGTGTTTGTGAAGTCCGTGTTTGTCACTTTGCAAGTCATTATTTTCACTGGGAGTTAAAACTGTATACTGTGAATGTGTTCACTTGTTGAGGATTCTGTTGGTGGCAGTGGAGTCATCTATGGAGAGGTTGGCAGATGTGTGCTTGCTGCTCGGAGGTGCATTAATCTGGTTTCCATAGAAGAGTGACACATTTTATGGAGGGCTCAAGGCAGTTAATTCTGACAGTGGGAGAGTATTGTAGTGGACCAGTGGGGGAGGGAGTTTGAAGCAGTTGAATGTTTTGTTGTGGAACCAGTGCAAGGTGTGGTGGCCTCTTTTCTCGCGGCTGGGATGTGAGATGAAGGGTTTTCGCGGGCTTGGGTTTGAGAAATGTAACAGAGGTACCGCTCATGCACATTAAGTAGTAATGCTCGAGAAGGAGGAGGGGGAAGGTAAGGCTTTGAGAACTTGTTGTGTCTGCAGTTTTGCACTAGGTTCTTCGGAATTTCTTTAGTGTCACTGGTTATTGCAGTCTTTGTGCATATAGTTGTTCTACTCCAGTTTAGTGGGGACGTTGTTCACCAAGTCTGATGCATACACCCTCCTTTCATTGGGTTACATAGGCTTCCTGTCCTTGAATCACCATGAGTATACTGGATATTCATATTGACAAACTTGCTTTGGTTGTTTTAATGGAAACTCTTTTCTTGAAGAATTGAAATTTGGTGTCCTCCGGATTTCTTTTCGCGGGCTTTAGGTGGATACTCCAGAGTTCGCTGAGGTAATGGGGTAGTCTGCTCATGTGCAGGGTCAGTGAAGGAAGTGTGCATGAAAGACTTTAAATTACAACCCAATTATAACTATCAGTTTGGGGTTTTCGTGGGCAAAGAGGCCACTGAGAGTAATGTTTCTTGCCGCTTAGGCATGCAGTAACTTAAAAAAAAAAAGCGGGGGTGGGGGTTCCTATCTCTGTTGTACAAGAGAGTTCTTGCTGCATTATTGTGCAGGGTTGGATTGCTTCTGTTGGTGAGAAGTTACATAGTTTTAGGCCTTCAATCGGGTATGGGCTTCACTGGTGGGGGGCAGTTTGCCATGCCTATTTTATGAAGTATTTTCCTATGAGGAAGCGGCAAGCTCCTGCCCCATGTAACATGAGGTTTTATAACAATATAATACAGCTATGAGTGAAAATTCTGTTGTGATGTGATTTATAGGGATACACATAACTGTTCTATAAAATAGGACAACTAGGTTTTGATATCCTTTCCATAAGATGGATAGCGACAGACTTGGAACTGAGTATACGACTTCATTTACATGTGTTTTATGGTGAGGGTATGGCAATGAATGGCAATGCTGACACTGGAATGGTTTGGTGAGGTGATAGGACATGTTTTGTGCCTTGTGGAAGTGGCAGTGTGTCAGGCTTTCTGCTACCCTAACAGGTGAGGGGGCGATGTTGGAAAATGACAGACATTGGAGCATCATACTTCATACCCTTCAAGAAAGGTAATGTTAAACTGGTAATTTTATTAACCGGAGCTTGTGAAGGCAATAATTAGTGTTAATATTTGAGTGGGCAGGTTGTGGTTAATGTGTTGTGAATTTTAGATTATTTACACTTGTTTGTCTTTGCAGATGGTGCTTCTATTACGGTTTCAGCTGGTGACTTGCTAGGCAAGGAGATCAAAGATGGTGACAACGCAGTCTTCGGATAGGTCGGTGGCTTAAAGGAGATGGTCCTATCAGATGATGGTTGTGGCAGCAGGAACATTTATGACTGGTTGAAAGTCCTACTCTCCTCATTCCCAGCTTTGACTATTGCTGATATGGAAGGTACTGTGTGGACATGTGAATGGAATTAGGTGTGTGGAATTTTGTTAGGTTAGGTTCCATGTAGGGGCTGGGATTTGCTGCGGTAGGAGGGGTGGATCACTGGAATATGAGGATTGAAGGCACAAAAATGACAGTGTTTGAGTTTTTCAGCCTTAGAATCATGCAGATGGGTATGTGGGACTTTGTTGATCTTGCATCTCTTTGGGTTTGTGGTGGATGTGTTGGAATGTGGTCAGGTTTTGTTTCTGTCCCCCATAGACCTTGGGGTAGCTGAATAGGGTGGGTCATGGGCATATGGCAGACAGCATAAGGTAGACCACAAAGGGGATGGTTTCAGTTATGGTAAGGCAGGGCGAATGGAGCACATTGCAGTCATAGGTAATGCTACTTCGACTACAGTGAGTCATGTCAGGTTTGCTGTAGTTGGGGTAGTGTGTGGGCATGCACAGAGTTACTTGTGAAAGGGTACATCTGTGTCGGAGATTGTTTATGTGTAGGGTGGGATTTCCACAAAGGGGTTGGAGTCACAATAATCATAACACCATATGAAGTTAATACGCTAATGGATCCAGGGCTTTTACAAGCCAACCAAGTTCAGCCATGCTTTCAGATGGGTGGAACCTTGGAGGTGAAGTTAGTTACCCATTTAGTTGTTTAACTGGTGTTTGTGGAGGGTCGGTGATGTGTCCCATTGGACAGGAAGTTGATGTCTGCTCTTACTAGGGAATGGTATATACTAATGGTGTACGGCTTATTAACAGTTTCAATAGGGAAGGTAAGGAGGCTATATCAAAAAAACAAAAAGGGAGAGATGGGTTGCCCTACTTCGTGCTTCAGATATGGGTAGTGCAGTTGGGAAAAGGTGTGGAGAGTCACATCAGTTGGTGTCCTGAGGGTGATGTATGCTGTTTGGCTGGAGTGGCAAGCAAAGACTGCTCAGCCGGATTACTAAGTAAGCAAGGCTTCTTTTAAGGTCTACTAGTGGATGTTTAGAGTTGAAATCATTATTAGATGACAGAGGGCACTTTGAAAGGAAAGTTTTAAGGGGAAATCCAAGGGATATGGGATTTTGGTGTGTTTTCAAGTTAGCAGGCATCATGTCTTTAGTTGGGGAAGTCTGAGGGAATAGGGTCCATTTTCTGGGTTGATATGACTGTGGTATGGTTTGCTGGTTGTTAGGCTGGGTTAGCATGACCAGAGGCTTGCTGCAGGATTCTGGGAGCAGCTTTATAATTCAAGTATATGGTAGGGGTGTTAGCGTGATCAATTTGTGTTGCAGCCACCGCAGGGTAGGAGACTGGTGGACAGGTTACGTTATTTAGTTCAGGCTTGTACACAGAGCAGGACATTCCAGTTGATCAGGGAGGATTTAGCGGTAAATTTTGTATTTTCACAATGGACAGGGTTATGTTACTTTACTAAATTTTGAACGGTGTGGCCTGATTGCCATTTGGTAATGTTTAAGGTTGGGCACATAGAGTACTTCATTGATGGGATTGGGAGTTCAGGAACTAGGTTAAGGGGTTCTGGTTTTCTGGCTCTTAGTGTTAGGTCATTAAAGTTTGTGGGGTTCAAGGGGTTATACAAGCAGTCTTTTAATCAGGTTTTCTAATGTGACATACCAGATTGAAGTCTTTAGAGTGAGTAGATGCGGCACCAGATGACGTACTGATAGGAGGTGGGGGTCCATTTTCACGCGGATATTATGGCAGCGATATGGGTCTCTGGCGCCATTAGCGGTGGCATCTCAGGGTAGTTAGAAGATTACATGAGTGTGGCAGGAGCTTGTGGTAGCTTTATAATTAATGTATATGGTAGGGTTGTTACTATCTGGGTCACACTGTATTATAGCTGTCAGGTGACAGCATATTGGTGGGTTGGATTTTTTGACTGATATGGGGCAGGGTTGTCAACAAGGTGGGGTACTTCAGTGGAACAAGGAGGAATGGGTGGATACTACTTCAATTGTGTGGGTGTTAGGGTTATGCTAATTGCTTGTATAGTGGTTCACATGCTGGAGGGGTAGTGTAGGTTTCATTAATGTGAAAATTAGGACATTACTATTGTCAAAATAAGTTGGTTGTAAGGTTGCTGCTTGATAAATGGAGGGTCAGTGGGCTACAAATCATTTTATGGATGTTTTGAAGTTAAGAGTTAGATGGTTTTGGGTTTAAGAATGTTTTCTTGTTTTGGAATAGTGGGCATGATGGTGGGATTACCAGATGGCAGATTCAATAAGAAAGGAAAATCAATTTGGTGATTACTCGGGGTTCGTATGCATTTTACAGATGATGGGTACACCAAATGATGTTTGGCTTAACCCTTCCCTTTATGTGAGGTAGTTGGTTGAAAATTTTGGGTAGAAGGGAGGGGAAACAACCTGGTCAGGTTGCTTGGTGGAGAAGAGGGACAGGCTTGCCCTCTTCTGTTCACCTCTGGTGTCTGGGTTCATTTCAAGGATTTGGGGAAAGGGAAATGAGCAGCTGGAGGAAGTTTGCTGAATAGATAAGCAAGCTGAGGTAAGGATGCTGCTTATTTGGTGGAAGGTAATTCAATGAATGGTGTATGAAGTGAGATGGGACGCTGCTTCATAAATAAAGTAAGCAAGTAGCGGTATGGATGCTGCTTACTGGGTAAATGGGATATGAAGTGAGTCTGGGATGCTGCTTCATAAGTAAAGTGAGCGAGCAGAGGTATGGACCCTGCCTACTGAGCAGGGTGAGTAGGTACACTACACTGATTAACATTACAAGGATATTTATGCTGTGCTTAGAACCAACTATATTGTGTCTAGTTGTAATTTATAATTTTGGTGATCAAAGCTATGTTATGGAAGTTTTAATAAAGGTCGTCAAATGTCATTCAGTGTGATGTGTTTATTGAAGGGGACCGGGACAAGTATAAATTATTTACATAGCAAAATAATATACTCAGTAAGAAAGTCATAGTCATTTATATATTTAAAGATATTTAATCAATCTACCTCTTTTCAAACATTTATTTAAACCATGTATGTTTAATGAAACACAATTTAATTTTGTCCTTTTTACAAGTAGAGCTTGTTTTCTGAACCGAATATAATACTTTTTAAGTAAGGATACACTATACATTAATCTTGAATTATAAAAAATATATTGAATCAATACTGCAGGCTACATTTTTATTTTGTTAATTGATGCATCTTCAAAAATACATTTCTTAACATACAGCCTCCTGTTTTCTCTCATTTTTGGAATTAATGTTTCTCTCCTTCCTATTTTCTCTTTGCTATAAATTACGATATATACTGCATTTCATGTTTACAATTTAAATCAGTAAACACACACAGACCACACACACACACACACACACACACACACACACACACACACACACACACACACACACACACAGATCACACACACATACACACACACAGACCACACACACACACACACACACACACACACACACACACACACACACACACACACACAGACCACACACATACACATGCACACACACACACACACACACACACACACACACACACACACACACACACACACACACCCACACAGACACGCACACACGCACACACGCACACACACGCACACACACACACACACACACACACACACACACACACACACACACACACACAGACACGCACACACACGCACACACACGCACACACATACACACGCACATACACACACGCACACACACACACACACACACACACACACAAAACTATGTATGTGTATATATATATATATATATATATATATATATATATATATATATATATATATATTTTTTTTTTAGATTTTTTTATAATATAAAAATTATAGAAAAGAGAGAGAAGAAAATTTTAAAATGCTTAAATAATGAGTCTCACTTTATATTTCTTTCTATCCATCTCTTCTACCTCCCATATCCCATCCTTTCTTTCCTTTTTTCTGTTTTCTATTCTAAATTATTCATTCCCTCTTTTCTTTCCCTCATTTGCTGTCCCTCCTTTCCATCGTAATATCGTAATTGATACATCATCCCTTATCATAATAGTTCATAAAAAGCTGACTGACAAGTGATATTCTTCATAGTCTAGAATGTAATACTTTATGTTATGTGTAGCTTATATATATATATATATATATATATATATATATATATATATATATATATATATATATATATATATGGGTTCACTTCACTATCTCAAAATACTGAAATCTCGAATTTCAGTATCTCGAGACTAAAATAGTGAAAGCCCAGTTCCGCGAAAGACCACATAATCAAATCTGGAAATGTCAAATCAGCGGTTGTGGTGGTGTGCTGTGTTAATGGATAGTTGGAGATTCAGGTAAGTGTTTATATTTTAAGGGTTTTGAGTAAGGATTTTTGTGTATGTTAGTGTGTTGGGAAATTGTAGGTGTAGGTTACGGAATGTAGGTAAGAGTGTGAGTGTGCAAGTGCTGAAAATGGTGGTGTTTGTACATATGTGATGTGTGTTTGTGTGAGGGGAATTTAGATTGTATAGTGATGGGTTTAATGTCTTTGTCTTTTTAGTGCAACCTAGTAGTGGGGGTAGGTTCCTGTATTTGTATTGTGTTTGTGCGTGTTTTGTTTGTTTGTTGTAGTGTGGTGAGGAAGGTTTATGTGTGTTTGTGTGGTGTAGGGTGTGCTTAAAAGTCACAATTTTGAATTTCTTGCTTTTGGGATTTCCGTATTTTGATTTTTCGGCTTTATAGTCTCGAGATACTGAAATTCGATATTTCAGTATTTTGAGATTATAAAGTGAATCTATATATATATATATATATATATATATATATATATATATATATATATATATATATATATTCATAGATTAGTACTAGGCTAACTGCCCTTGTTAACGGAACCATTGTCAGCATTTCTTACATTCTATCTGAAGCCGCTGCTGACTTTTATTAGGTCCCGTATCAAAGACACTACCGAATTTCTTAATATTATCAATGATTCTCAATTGGAATCCCATTGGTTGCTTTGTACATTAGATGTGGCTTCACTTTATACAAGCATTCCACACGACCTGGGAATTCTGGCAGTTTCCTATTGGTTATATAAATCTAACCTTTATTCCATGGGTTTCAACAATTTCTTGATCAAGTTAACTGAAATGGTGTTGCGTAAGAATATCTTTTACTATCAAGGAAAGGCTTATTGGCAAATCAAGGGAACTGCGATGGGTGCTTCCTTCGCACCTATTTATGCAGATTTGTTCATGGGGTATTATGAGGCCAAATATATATATGATGCTCAGCACAATTTATTTTTACATTATCTGGACATCTGGTGCAGATACCTAGACGATTGCTGGATGGTGTGGCGTGGTAATAAGGAGGGGTTAATCCAGTTTGTGGATTACCTGAATAACAATTCTTTTGGCATCAGGTTCACTGCTAACATAGAACATTCTAATATTGTATTTCTGGATGTTAAGGTGTCAAGACTTACAGATAATACTTTGGCTACCACTATTTACAGAAAATTCCCGAAATACAATACAATACTACATGCTAATAGTTCCCATCCACGCCACATCATCCGCAATATTCCAAAATCTCAATTCATGAGAATTAGACGGATCTGCTCATCTGATCAGGAATATTTTGATTCCAGTCTTGATTTATCTCATAGGTTTTCCCAACGTGGTTATAATTCTCAACTTCTTTCTAATGTTGTGGAACAAACTAACAGGCTAACACGCCAAGAATTATTGTGTTATAAATCAGATGACAATGATTCCAAGAGGCAGAAAATCAAGCAACCCTTACGGCTAGTAACAACTTATGGTACCAATACTAACCGTTTCAGGGACATTATTAATCAACATTGGGGAATTCTTTTGTCACATGACATTTTGAGTAGTGTGTTGCCTGATCAATGTCAATTTTCCTATCGACGGGGACGAAATATGAATTCATATTTCACGCACTACAAAAGATATATTCCAAGTCTTCCACAACAAAGGACTTTATCTGGGGAGATACTAATGGGCTGCTATCCTTGTGGTCATTGTACGGCCTGCCAACATTTAATTAAAATCAGAGAATTTACTAGCAAAAACACCTCTAGAATTTTTGAGATTAGGATTTTTGCCAATTGCAGTACGGATTGGGTTGTTTACCTGGCAACCTGTACCTGTTCTGCATTTTATGTTGGACAGACATCCAGGCCGGTGAAATTTAGAATAGGGGAACATCTAAGTGCAATTAAAAATAAACGTGTTGCTAATGCCCTCTTTAAACATACTATAGAGCATCCATCTGCGGTTTTCAAATTTGTAATTATAGATAGGATAACATTACACAGGGGTTTCAAAGCTGGATGGCACCAGAAACTTAATCAAATGGAAAACATGTGGATAATAAAACTGGGTGGTTTATTTAGACCCGGATTAAATACTTTGGAATAATTTATATATTATGATTAAACCAATGTTTGTTTCATGAATACAAATACAGGATATATTTCAGTGGATATTTTCCATATGCACCATAAGGTTTTCCTTACATAATATTGAGTCATACTTAACATGATTTATTGAAAACAACAACTGAGATATATTGGGAAGGATATTATTATTTTCCTTATTTATTATTTATATGTATTATATTGTTATATATTTTGTCTGTCTCAGAGTTGTTTTTTCTATATATTTTTTCTGTATTTCAATATGACATGTGTCCTTTGAATTATGGTGCATGACCCTTTAAATGGGAACTATAAATATGGTACTAATGTGGTGGTGAGTTTTTCAACTGTCTCAACATGTAGCATTGATAAAGGCTTGATGAGAGCCGAAACCGGTTTGCCTTTATAATGGTGTATTGCCATTATATTCAGTATGTTTGTTAAATAAACATATTTTTGTTTATGAGCGATTCTTACGTGCTGGCTCGTTCTTTTGGATTTTCATTGGTTTGTTGGGGCCGTGCACGTTGTCCTGCATGCGTGAACCTTTTGTCAGTAACTGCTCTTGTGGGACATTTTTTTTAAGCCTAGCCAATTACCCCATGTGAGAATCAAACCCTGTACATATATATATATATATATATATATATATATATATATATATATATATATATATATATATATATATATGCTTCATATGTAATTATATGTAGTTTTGCTCAGAAAAAAATTCAGTTTCATTTATCCAGACTGTTCATCATTTATCCAGACTGTTCATTTTGTTCTTCCTATCTCATTCTGTATTACTTCTTTTTTCCTTTTTATCTTTAACTGGTTGTACTCCATGTGACATATATCAGTATCGTTAGACATACAAGTATTACATCAATATCAGTATTTTGCAAAGAACTATGTTTTTTTTACTATTAATGTTACATTAAAATTAGAATAATTGTTATTGACCTATGACTGACAAAAAGTAATAAATGCATTTAGGTCCATTAGAATTTTTATCAAAGAATGTTTCCATTTTACTCTGTTTCTTTCTCTCTCTTTCTCCCTTTCTGTTTTCTGTCCCTCTCTCTCTCCTTCTTTCTTTTTCATATTCTCTGTTTGGAAACCCCATTATACTGGACCTGTTTATTTTTTAGGTTTTGCATGCATTGAAACATAAATAAGCGATCATAGTTTTTTGCACTATGAGTGGTGGGATTCTGATTTTGAATTGTGGTTGCATTCTGCTCCTAATCTTAAATACAGAAATAAGACAAACTTTTTAATAATTTAACAATCTGGAAGTCTGCAGGAAACAATAATATCCTATGAAATCTTATGTATATGTTGAAATTTCCAGTCATGACATTTAGCTTGGTCATTCCCTTTATCCTAGGAGCTTTTAGTAAAAATACATATTTATTTATTTTTTTTTATCAATCTGACTATTTGTATTGAATTTGCTGACCTACATTTCTGATTTCTATCATTGCTGGTTTTATTTTACACTGCAGTTGTGATTCATGTACTAAAATATTCAGTGTTACCCAAGTTAGTGAATTAGTTAAATTTTATAAATGCACAAGTGTATTGTACTAATTTTTTAATACTTCTATTGTCAGTATCTATTTAGGTGCAAAAAATATAATGAAAGAAAAAACTCATCTACAATAAAATATATACACATTGAAAATGAATAACTTTCCCTAAAAGGCAGTTGAGCTGTTGTTATATTCATCTATGTTAGATTATTAGAGTTTAGAATCATTATCCTTATTATCTGCTGCGGTGGTGGTGCTGCGGTAGCGTTGTCGCCTCACAGTAAGATGTTGTCCTGTTCGAGTCTCAGCTAGAACATCTTCTGTGTGGATACATGCGTGAATGGGCGTACCTTCGTTGAAGCTTGTGCGTCAGGGCCAGCAACTCAGCACGTAAAAATCTACTGTCAATCATTAGCAGACTGGAGTACCGCTGTGGCGACCCCTAACCAGGAAAAGCCAAAAGACACAACAAAAATCATTATCCTTATTAGAACCAAGACACTGCAAAATAAATTCAATCGTGCCAGTCAGTTATCCAAGTTCTTACTTTTTCGTTTCCTTTGTACTGTAGTTAAGATTTGTCAGAATATTATTTCTAGAGTACTGTGTACAACTTGTTTTAAGTAAGCCAGTTTAAGTCAGTAAAAAGGGGACAGGAGAAGGGACATTTGCTATATATTTAGGTCATATTTCAGCATGCATCCCCCTACTCTCATTCTCCCCCCCATAACCCACTAATATAATCTTAATCCTTCGCCATCTCAAATGTGTAGTAAAGCCCTGCAAATATCCCACTGCTTTCAACAGCAGCAGTATCCATCCATCCACAACTGCTTTTCCCACTTTTGCACATGGGGTATGGGGAGAGGGTCACTTCAGCAATGACAATGATCCAGAGCTAAACAGCACTATGTTAACATATAATCACTAACAATAATCAATAAATTAACATCAGTAGCCACTAACACAACATACTGCTTGAGAAATCAAACTCAATGTTTCTGTCAATATACTGTAAATATCTGCTGTGATGACACTACACCAAATATTTGCTAAGATATAGACAAAGTAGAAATCCATCAATCCATCTACATTTGAACTTGTTCTGCTTCTGTCTGCAGTCTCTGTATACACTGTGACAGTAACATTCATTAAATGTCACTTAGAAAGTCATTTCACAACAAATTTCATAAATAAAGGCACACATGTATTGGAAATAAATCACTTTCTCAAGATGTAGCAAGTTGTTATCAGGGCCTTCCCCAAGAATTCACTTATTCCTTCCAGGCCTTGTGTGCTCCATACCCTTCATATATTTAAAATCTAGAAACAGAAAGTAAAACAACTTACACATTTCAACATAGTAAACATAACACCAAATCAATATAGTGTAGAAGCAGATCAGAAGTAAATGGTAATATAATGGGTTTTAAAGTACATATGTCACTTCCCAGCATCATCTCAGTAGAAACAGACTTCAAAGTGGAAAACAAACTCATAGTGCTTTGCTCACAACTGTATTGTAAATCAACGCACGACACATATATTGGCTCATATCATTGCAACACTTTTATATTAAAAAAAGGAGTCACCATGGACACATAAGACATCTATGCATGGCATTAATAGTCAGCAGTACGCTGTGAACAGCAGCAGCTCCAATTCATATTGTTTATCTTTTTCTATACATAAAACAACAATCAATCTATGTATAGTCCAGTGTGAGTGTGCGTAAGGTTCATAGGTTCATAGGAGGGTACTATGCTATTGGCCCTAGGACCTATATAAGCTTAGCCAAAAATGTACCCTGGCTTTTGCCACCCAAGAAAATTATTTTCCTGTGCCCCTGTCGAGCAGAGCCATAGAAGTGATCCCCAGGGTGAATTTCCTATCTCCCATCCAATCATCAAGATTTTTCTTGACAAGTGCTAATGAGGACCTCTGTTTGACATAGATAGGTAGTCTGTTCCAGAGTATGGGAAGTCTCTGGGACAGGAATCTATCCCTCCAGCATGTTCTCTTTATTGTGGTGATAAAGTTTAGGTCCCTAGAGCGTGTAGCTCAGAGGGATTGGGATTTCTTTAAGTGGAGCTCTGGGTTTGACATAGCTTTGTATGTTAGGCAGAGATCACCTCTGAGTAGGCGATATGCGATGGAGTAAAGCTGGAGTTTTTTGAGACAGTCTGCGTAGGGCATCTGTTTGAGGCATGTAATTCTCTTTGGCAAGACATATTCACATTTCTCCTTTATGGATATAAATGTCTATGCTTTTTATGTTCCATATTGCTAAATGTATTAAAAGAGAAGGAGCAGAAATGTCTTTATTTATCTTTCATGTATTTAGGTGCTTTGGCCTTACACAGTCTTCTCCCCCTCATGTGTCATTCCAGTCTGAAAACCAAGTTCCCTTGCTGAATATTTTTAGTGACTGCACTCAGACCTCCACACTTCATAGACTTTCAGTTGTCTTTTAGTGTAATTTAACATCAGATCTTCTCTGACGAGAGGATTCCTTTCTCCATAAAAGCAAACTTGCTTCTATTTTGTTGTTCTACCATTTATTGGAATTTTAACACATATTTTTATAATGCATAAGTGCTTAATTAGCATATTAAAATATACTAATTCCTTAAAAGTAGTTCTTGTTATTTACTATTTTATTCCCACCCTAACTAAATATAAACAAATATATAATGGATAACTTCTTAAGTAATTATGCTTTAATAAAATTTATTTGTTTTATATACTTTGGATTTCATCACTTATATGATTTCTATACGCTATATTCTTTGTTAATATGTATACAATAAAACAATGAAAACTGGCTTATGTTTGCATTAAATCATGTTGCTATTTCTATATAAAGATAAAAGAATGTCTCATATATATGACTGTTGGGTTATTTTGTTTTATATATTGTACTTATGAGGAAATATATTTATTATTAAATAAACATTGTATTATCTGATTTTTCCTTGTTTTTGGTTTTCTTTGGTGCTTTAATTAATCTTCCAGCATTATTTTTCCAATTGTTTTTCAGTTTTGTATAATTCCATATATTCACTGTCAGAATTAGGTTTATTTTTCCAAAAAAAAAAAAAAAAAAAAAAAAAAATATATATATATATATATATATATTTATATATTATATATATATATATATATATATATATATATAATTTGGGGTTTGTGTGCATTATAATACATTACAGTATTTATGGAAAGACTGTGAATGCACTGGCTTATTATCACTGCAAAGACTACTTCTTTCTGATAACATTGCAATTTGTACAGTTTTAATAGTTTTTATTGTTCACAAAATAGTTAGTTTTGTTTATCTTATCCTTTTTATTTTTCAGAAAATGCTCGGGGATGCAAGATGTGTGTAGTTGCCAGAGGTGTGACATTCCACATTGTTTAGGTGTTAATGAGCTAATTATTAAATTAGTCTTCTTTATTCATAATTTGTCAATTTTTCATTAAGAGGTCCTGTATAGATAAAACAATTTATGATAATTATTTATTCATTAACGTTTCTTTTTGTGAAGATTTTATGAAACTAATTTTTTACACCTGATTTTTTGAGGTTATTAGTACTTCTCTGCAATTTTTCTCCAAAAATATCCAAGGTAAATTCGTATTATTAGTTAATCTTTTTATGAAGTAAAAATGTGTACAAAATAATCCATTTTTATTCATTTCAGAATGTCAAAGGCTAGCAGAGTTTCATAAGGGGTTGCTATGCAGTGGCCATCTTGCAACTTCTCCCCTCACTGCCATTTTCTTCCCTAAAAACAATCTATTTTTTTTTCTATATCTTTTCTCTTCAGATGACAGCAATCAACTTTCACCCAATTAGACTCAAGCCTATTTATCCCTCCATGCATTGTGTCCCTCAGCATTGAGGTGAGAGCCATGCAGTTGTGTCATCATCCAGGAAGCTGCTAGTGCCATTTTTGGCTCTGCCTGCACTACCTACATATACACTCATGGGAAAAGGGAATACTTATTCCATTTTGCAGGCTAGTCTTGGTAACCCTTCATGACCAAGGTCTATTTTGACAATTCGTTCCCTGAAGAAATAGAACTGTTTGGTACCTCCCCCTCATATTTATAGCCTTCAGTACACTGAGTATGGGAAATGGAGGTGTTTTCTCTATGGCCCTAACCCAGCCTCTTGACGGCTAACATGGGTAGCTATGTCGCAACAGGGGCACATATGTCACAAGGCTATTTATAACAATCGTGACCACTGGTGTAGTGCAAGTCTTCACTTGTGTGGGAACAACTGGCCATCCAGTAAGCACTACTTTCTGCCTCCAGGAAGAGCAAGTTGACATAAGCCACTTATTCCTACTGCCCCCGCCTTGCTTTTGTAAGCCTCAGACTCTGTTTGAGCTCAAGTTATATGGGTCAGTCTTAGGGCTTCATCCAACTGTGCCATAACTCCAAGCATTTCCAGCAAACAACATATCTATTGTTAGCAGATGCTACTTAATAACAGATATGTTCATACAATGGGAATGGGGTTACAACAACAACATTAAGTGTGTGGTTTAAGTTGAAAAGCTCTTTTGGTGTGCATGTTGAGAAAAAGCGAGTTACCAACCTATTTTGTGCAAAATACAGTAGAAGTGCAATGGAGAGTTGTTACTACATTATAAGATACCACTTCTGATTGCAGCCAATATCTAGTTATAAGGTTTGTAGCACTTCTGTCATTAATTTAAAGATAAGCCTAGCAAGTGTATTATTGTTCATTAATTTTATTTTTTTAATACACACAGGTCTGGTGGCATTTAGCTGCCAGAAAAACTTATATAAGTGATGCTGTCTTTTTAACATTTTAACTAGTGCTGCAAAATAGTGCTAATTTAATGTAATTATTGTGGTTCTTCTGCATATTATGAAAACATCTCTTCTGATGTGTACAATCTCTACTATCAGATAGTTGGTGACTATAATAGGTTGTATACTTTTCAATCTGTGTACAAGGAAGTCATTCGTGGAAGGGGTAGTAGGTATACCCCCATACTCAACAACGACTTAGGTGAAACACAATATATTGAAGTAAGTCAGGGTCTGTCTAATGACAAAGGTTTTTGTAACACTGTCTGTTTGGAATATAATAAGGAATTTTATGTTATTAAAGATATTATTTTAAAATATTGGAAGTTATTTAGCCAACTACCTGGGACCTTAGATATTTTTTAAAAAATTCTTAAGTTCGTATACAGGAAGGGTGTTTGTTTAAAAGGCATGTATGAATGTAGTGCATGTAGTTCTCTGCTCAACAATTAAAATAAAACTGTTACATTTAAATGTGGCTGCTGTAAACAGTGCACTTATATCAGTAATGCTGAATTTATTTATTTGGAAAGCCGTGGTAAAGATTTGGGCTCCCAGTCATATTTTAACTATAACTCTGTTGGTTTAGTGTACAATTGCACTTGTAGGTGTGATGCCTTCTATATAAGAAAAACTGAAAGGTCACTAAAAAGCATATATATGAACATGTTTATGACATAACATAATGTAGAGATTAATGCTTTGGATAAACATGCAAAAAGTTGTGATAATGTTCATTTAAAGTTTTTTGTTCTAGAACAAGTGCAAAAAATCCAAGAAGAGGAGACTGGGAGAACTTCTTGGAGTACAGAGAACTGTTTTGACAACTGACTTAAAAGCCAATAGATATCCAGCCTTAAATGAAGCCATTTCTGTTATTCCAATTTTCAGATTGAGAGCGGCAAAATTATAGTATGCACATATGTATACATTATTTAAACATATTATGTAAGTGTTTTTAGGACATTGATTTTACAAAAATGCTTATTTTTCAAGTTATTTATGCACTTACATTTTCATATGTCATGTTTATATTTAACATGTTGGTTTTAATAGTACTGTATCTTTAAATACGCCTTGATTGATTTATTTAAAAGGCTTTTTTATTGGTGGATTTTAAATTATCATTTAACTTGAGTATATATATTGCACTAGAAGTTTTATGTCTTTAGTTCTGATGAAGTTCAAGGTGTTTGAACAAAAGTGCTAAACCATTATGTTTTACTTGCTGTGATTTATTAAAGAATTTTGGATTACACCTAGGGACTATTTATCTCTGCTACTGGTGTTCCGAAGGCAGTGTTTTGTGTTTTAGTGGTACTTGGTTTTGCTTTTGTGCCAGCTTTTGATTTTATTGGTTAAAAAATTAAATTTTCTGCTTAAACGTTTTGTGTGATAAAGGAAAATTCTATCAAATGCAAAGAAAAGTCCAGCAGCACAAATGTAGAGATGTGCTATTCACCCGTGTTACAGTTAGTGTTAAAACTCAATACCATTACAGTACATTATTGTTATGCAGCAGCATCAGCAAAATATCATTAGCAAACAGTTTTATACTTTTTTCAATGTTTAATAGAAAAGTAAAAGCATGTCTCAGCACTTTATAACACCCCCCCCCACACACACACGTGCACATATTATTTATTTATGTATGTATTATCCAGGGTAGAATGCTGATCTACATGAACCATTTCAGGACAAGTATAAAAATTACACAAAGAATAAGCATACAGCCATATTAGGAAACAATTTACAAAACATACAAAAATCATATTATGAACTAACACTCAGATGAATGTGGTAAATTTAAATAAATAATTAAATATGCAGGCAAATACATACACGTAGACTGCACTGGAGGACAAGAGCAAATGTAATGGCTTGGCAACATCTAGTGATCATAATACAAAAATATCTTGTACAAAAATGTTATTGTTATTTTTTTATTTGTCTTTGTTTAATGAATATGGTCTGACTGGTCAAATCCTTTTTCATTGGAGGCCTGGGGAGAAAAGCTTAAAAAAAATGTACAGGTTAAAACAAGAGATACAAAAATCAAACAAATGAAGTAAAGATGTGCAAACTAAAAAGTATCTCAAAACTTACATGATTATAGATAAAATGCATCAATCTATAGAAAAAACTAATGAAGACGGAGAAGATTATGAAAAGAAATGCAATACAACATAAATGTTAAACTAAAGCTATTTATACTAAAAATATTACTAAAATGTATACATAATACATTTACAGCGATATAAGATGAGGAGGAGAAAGAGTAATAATGACGGGTCTACCACAGGTGCTCACATGCTAGCAGCTTGTGACACACCTGCTCACCGTCTCTTGGTCAAAAAAACAAGTGCTTACACTTCAACTATCTCCCATTTCTATGTAGCCCTAGACCGATCTCCCATTTCTATGTAACCCTTCCAACACCTTACCTTATAAAATTGTATAAGCCTACTGGAACCTAAACTCTTACCCTAAAACTCCCATCCAATTCCCAACCCAATTCTTCAGTCCCTTAGCCTAAATCTCTACTCCTTTTGCTATACAGTGTCTGTGATGCCTTGTTCTTTGCTATTACAACTCCTGTCTTAGTCTCTTTGTTAGCCAACCAGTATTCTTTCCTAGGCTGAAGTATTCTATCTCAGGTTGTTTCAGGAAGAGGAAAGTATAAAGTAATGAAACAAAAGCTTCCACAAAAAAACAGTTTGAATGGTCTGCTGGCACACCTGTCAGTAACAACTTTCAACCACATTTAAAGCTTACTTAACTGGACCACTAAGAGTCAGAGCTGGAAGAAGAGCTGCCAGGTTCTTTTCCAAAGTTAGCAGATTGGAGAAGGGGCAGCAGCTGTGCATCCTCCAGGACCAAGCAGCGCATTTCCGGCCATTCAAGACTTTAATAAGTTTGACCATATTGCAGTGGCATGAAAACTAGTGCCAGTGCATAACTGGATGAATTGTGCTTGACATTGGCTCCCTTTGCGGAATAGCGGAGCAGTGCACAATTTCATTGTTAAATGCGGAGCATTCTGCATGATTTGGAGCACTTGGCTGCTCAGCTTACATTGTATCAACTTTCGAAGTTTATAACAGCAATATTTAAAATTTGTCCCTATTTTTGGGGCTTCCCCCCTATTATTTTTGGCTTTATCCAGATTTTTTGTGCTCAGAAGTTGAGAGCTATGGATTCTGTCCAGATTTATTGTGTGAGAGGTTGAGAGGTATGGTTGAAAGGTACGCAAACCTCTTAATTCATGCTACTGCTGCTGCTGCTGCCAGGGTTCACTCTCATTCTTCACTATCATCTCTCTCCCTGTCTCTCACACATACACAGACAGACAGACACACACACACACACACACACACACACACACACACACACACACACACACACACACACACACACACACACACACACACACACTTTTTTCCATTTCATTTATTTTTATTTTACACTCGCTAAACAAAAAAAAAAGTGCTGCTTAGCGAGTGTAGAATAACGTCTCACTCGATCTCACTGTTCACTCTCTCATGCACACATACACAGTCTCTTCTGCTTTCACACACACATACATTCTCCTTTCATGCACGCATTTACTCACACATGCAGACAGAAACATAAACACCCTCACACACATACATAGACACATTCACTTTTTTGTTTTACTCCCTTCTGGTAACAAATGATCCATGGCCCAGTACCAGTCCACTGCCTGGTGGTTGGGGACTGCTGGGTTAAGGGAAAGAACCCATACTGTGAAGGTAGCAGGTGCCTCATCAAAAAGTATGAATGTAACCAGTGGCATTCTGTGGAGCTCTGTACTGGGGCTCCAATTTTGGCATTTACTTTTCCAATTTCCAGACCATAAACCAAGACCACTGGCTAACAACATTTGTCGATAACTAAAACTCTGAGCCATTGTTAAGTCACACTCTGACACATAAGACCTGCAACAAGAATTTACATTTGTAAACCCTGGCATGTTAACAATGGGCTTAAAGTAAATGCTTAAAAGTGTAACAATCATATCTGGCAAACCATCCTCAATCCCAGTATACAACATAGGCAATATCACACTCCAAAATGACGATGTTGCAGGAGACTTTGATACATGGGTTAATATTTCCTTTTCTTTGATCATCACATAACATATGTAGTCAGGAAATCCTTCTACTTATGGCAGCTGATCAGAAACAGTTTATCTTCCAGATCCAAAGATGTCATTGTCTCATTATATTCAGCATAGATTAGGTCAATTAATAAATACAGTGCCCCTTTGGTATGAATCTCACTAGACATATTAAACTGGAATGACCCCAGAAGTTCCTAACTAAGAAGATCACTGGCTTAAAAACCCTAAACTAAGAGAAAAGACTGAAAATGTTGTCCCTTTATTCAGTATCTTATAGACGTCATAGAGGAGGTCCAAGCCTTGCCTTCTGAGTCATTAAGGATCCAATGATTCAAGAGCGTTTGTATCTCCACAAATCAAATACTTCAACAAATACCAAAACAAAGGATCAAAATCACTAGTAGATAAATAAAACAATGTGCAGAGATAGGTTAATTAAGCAGTACCTTCTCCACCTCTGGAATAGACTTCCACTGCAAATAAGGCAATGTGATAAATCATCTCCCTTCGAACAAAACCTGGATAATTGGATGGGTATTCACAAATTTTCCCCTGACTTTACTAGTCTGTCTTTGCTTGAGAGAGGTAGTTTAGTCTGTGGCTGCATATGGAAAGGTGTATGGCTGCAAGACTCAATTTCCTTGAGTTTTCTATAATTCTGAGATCTTGGCACTCTCTCAGTTGTAAGTCTTATATGCACCTGGCAGGCATGGAAGACTAACTGACTTGTGTTCCATCTGTTGCTAACCTTATTGCATGTGGTATTCTCAGGTAGCGTAAGAAGTGCCAAACTCTCAAAGACAGTGAGTTACTACTACTTGACATACACACCACAATCTGTAAGAGCTGTGACAATTTACATAAAGTGGAGGTCACCCTTTCAATTAAAAAGATAGCCTGTGAACATCACACATTACAACCCATACAACTGCATAAATATGCCACATCAACATATGCTGAGGCAGTTAAAAAGTGACTTCCCAATGTCTAGACTAATTAGAAGATCTTCTTCTTTTTTGTTATTGAAAAAGTCTATAAGGGTTAGTAATCTTTTAATATTATCATGCGTTTGTCTTCGATATAAAAAAAAACTGTTTGATCCAAATTAATTATCTGTGATATGGGTTCTTATATTTTATCTGTAAGAATAGACATCAACATTTTATAATCATAATTTAAAAATGATATGGGTATATATGAAGAACAAAGTTGGAGATTTTTATTTTTTTTCAGTATGAGTGTGATTAATGAATATTTCCAGAGTAGGGAATTATTTCATGATTTTGAAGTTCTACTAGAGTTTTGTGAAAAAAAAAATAGAAGATATTGGGAGGGAATAATTTATATATTTCTATTATTAGTCCATCTATACCTGGGGTTTTGTTAGGTTTAAGTTGTTTGGTTTTGTCCAAGATCTCTTTATAAAAGATTTCTTCATATAAGTTATCTTTTAATTGAGAGAGTATTTTCTTAAAAATAGATTGATATTTAAATTTGGAATAGTGTCATTTCAGATTTTTGATTTAGGGATATGTAGTGGGGCCTAAAAGTGTCCAAGATGTCACCAATATCTGTGAATAGTTTATTCTTTTTAACATTTCTTATTTCCAAAATACTATTATTTTTGATTGCATTTGAACTCTTTTGGACAAATTATATTATATACATTACATATGTTTGAGTGCCATAGCATTTAATTTATTTTTTTCTAAAGGCACAGCTATTTTGTGTGATAGAACACCTATATACTTTTTATTTAGGTTTTCTGCTTCTTTTAATATAAATCTACATTTTCTTCTGTATTTAGTTTTGGCTTTTAGAAGTCATGATTGAATATTTGCTAATTCTAATGCCTACTTTTTTAGTTTTTATTTATTTATACCAAGTTGTTTTACCAAAAATATAAGCCTTTCATGAATCCAATACCATGACTGTATTAATTTCATCAGTATTATTTGTATCCAAATAAAATTCCAATTTATAGTCTTATTATTTGATTTTCATACCTGTTTCATTTCAGTATTAAAGAATATTTATAAAAATAATAAAGCTGATATTAAATTAGGCCTTACACATCTGAATGCACTCCCCTAATCAAGGGTACCAATCAAGGCTGCCCCCTTTCTCCTATATTATTTGTTATAGATATTGAAATCCTAGCAATTTCAATTTGAGCAAACCCATATATAAAAGGTATAGAATTTGTAAAAAAATATAACCCCCAAATCATGCTGTTTATCAATGAAGTATTATTAACTCTTCCCACCTCAACATCAACTCTAAAAGATTTTGATTCTACTATAAATTTATTCCAGTCTTATTCAGGTCTTCATTTTAACAATTTTGAAAATCTAAATTTTTATTTTTAAATAAAAAGTAAGCTAGAAACATATAAAAAGACTGTCATATGTAAGCAAGTTACATCATTTGAATATTTAGGCATAACTTTAATGGAATCTATTGATGAAATAAAAACTATGAACTATAAAAATAATATCGAAACCATTTCAAATCTAACTTCAATGGAACAAAACTATGATATCCTTCAATGATAGACTGCAATTAATAAAAATAATTCTTTTTCCCAAAATATTATATATAATGCAAGCTTTGCCTCTATTTCTAGATAAGGCACATACTAAAGAAATTAATAATTACTAAAATTTCTTTGGTTTCTTAGCAAACCATGAATAGCCTTGCAGCATGATACTAAACCGTGGGATTTAGGAGGAATTAATTTTCCTGATATTGGTACTTAAATTAAAGCATCAATCTTCAAAATCACATTGAATTGGGTTGGCCCTAATTATAACTCTTACTGGAAAACTTTACACTTTGTTCTTCTTAATACAAATAATGAATTTCTAGAAAATAACAATAGCATTCAAGATAATTTAATTTGGCAACACCTATGTAACTATATACAATATAACATTTCTGCTTCTCTACCTCTACCTTTATGAATCATATCTTGAAAACATTTAGAAATACAAGTCTCAGCAGAACAGATTTTTAAACTTTGGTTTCAGGCAATCATTCCATTTTGCATAACAAAAAACTTTTTTAAAATAAAACTAATACACACAAATTTGTTATTTTGGAATCTAAGAATTTTATTTGTTGGCAACAATGTTGTAAAGACTTGAAAATTATAGAGTTACAACAACTTATTAATAAATAAGTTTGCAGACCGTTGCAACCTGTGGGTTATCTTTGACTTCCCTGCAGACTCTAGCATTCTTCAAGAAGGCCTGCCTCTGACTGACAAATGATGCCAAAGCAATGCATGGATTTGAAATCAATGCTAAGAAACGCATGAATTGTACCCTTTGGGAAGTCAGCCACCCTAGCTAATCACCATGTTGATAATACACAACTAAGAGTCGACCCAGTGGTCAGGGATCTGGGTATGCACATAGAGAGTAGCCTTACCTTTGACCATCAAGTAGCTGCAGGGGTGAAGAAATCCATTTATGCTGTGCAACTTACAAGTAAGAGCATGGCATCTATGTCCAACAATGTCATTACCCCACTGTACTCTACCCTTATCAGACCACTCATAGAGTACAATGTTCCATTTGGTATGTACCTGACCAGGCATATGCAGCAACTAAAGCAATCTCAGAAGTTCCTTACAAAAAGAATACAAAGCCTAACAGAACTGCTTTATGCAAAGCACCTTAAAGCCTTTTCCTATACTTAGCCTCCCTTTCCCTCTACTCAGTCTCCTATGCTTACAAGGCATCTGCAAACACCACACTTATGAATCCTCTGCACATTTGTAACTCAAACAGTACCAGAAACACAAGGTCTAGGGACCTGAATTTTGTCTATGACTTAAACAGAGCATGCTAGAGAGACAGGTATGTGTCCGAGAGAATCTCACTCCTATGGAATGGGCTTTCCATCAATGTGAAGCTGAGTATGTCTATTACCCAATTTAAGTACAGCCTAGACCAGTGGAATGATAACAGGGAATTTACACTGGGCGTGTTACCAATGCTATTTATAGACATAGATAGCTTATAAATGCCTGTCCCCAATGTCCTATTTGGATATAGGAGTTCATTATTCTTTCAGGAAAACTTGGATAGGTTTAGAAAGGTCCCCCTGGCTGATTAGCCTAGTAACAATCTATGAATCTATGAATTTGATTTAGACTCCCAAGACTGATTACTATTACAGAATATAAAACTACAGTCACAAGATAAATGCTTAATTCTTGTTCACTCACATCACAAAGAAAATCCTATATTAATCCAACTTTTCTATAAAATAATATACATTAAATCTAAAGCAGAAAATCTCATCTCCAAACTTTATAAAATCCTCATGGTATACAATATCAATTTATATGAGAAATTTTGTAAATGTATTACATTAGATCATAACATGTCTTTAACTGAGGAGACTAAATCTCAGCTGCTTAACTCTATTAGGAATGCATCGTGATTTCACTATTGGTGTATATCCACTTGGAAATATTTATACAGATCCTTCCTAATCCTAAACAGAATTGCCAAAGTAAATAAAAATAGCAGTATAGAATGTTGAAGATATACTCAAATATGCAATGCAGATTGGATGTGAGTCTTTCATTGTCCTTCTTTAAAATCCCTCTGGAATAATGTTTAAGACTTTATGAAAGTATAAGGATTGATTCATTTTTATTAACTAAGATTCTAATTTTGTTTAATATAAATGGAAATTGCAGGATGAATAATAAGAATCTCTTCCTGCTCTGGTCTGTCTTAGTGGTGGCAAGGGCAAAGAAAAGTATAACTAAATAATGGAGAACAACCTCAACACCACACCTTGAAGAATTATTAACTTCACTGAAAGAAATTGTATTAGAGAGACTAAAATAAAAAAGTAGGAAACACCCTAAAATATTTATCAGCAGAACTTGGAGAAAAGTAATATCTCTCATTGATTTACTTCAAAAGAATTCCACCTCTTGAAGTTACTTTTACAGAGATTAATTGATTGCATATATTACCCAAATGTGTTATTTTATTGATTTAATTCTCTTTTTGATGTGTCAAAAATTGTTTATTTATTACTTTTCAGACATTCTGTATATACTGTATATTGTTTTTAATTTGCATTTATGTCTTTAGGCTCATAATATTACTACTTCAAATTGTAGTAATTGTATCATTGTTCAAATGTTTACCAAAATAAACAATAACAAAACTTTTTTAGCAAAAAAAAGTTACTTTCCAAGCCTCCTCAAATTATACAGAAGTATAAGCAGACAAACACAAACATGACATTACTGCCCTCACATATAGAAATGAGTTATCAGGCTGTTGACTTTAGACTACCTACTGCATCTGAGTCCATTAGTGCAATTAGAAATGTTCTAGTAATGGTGTCTCCATTGATAGCCACACTTACTCCATGCTTACAAGGCTGAATAAGGACATATCAATAGTTCATTGTCTAGTTGGCACTAGAATCCATGGTAAGATAATGGCTCTTAAGCCCTTCACACTGGTCAGATATAAATATGACCTCATTGTATTCCATGTTGGTGTGAATGACTTGTTGTTCTCTACCCTGAAGGATGTGCAGATAAACATGTTGAATCTTACTAGGTATGTTGTGCCATGCGAAAAATACATCAGTCTTTAGTGGAATCCTACCTTCATCCAGAATGATGCCTAAACAGAAAGATAAAATAACTGATTGGTGCCATTCTGGAGGGGCAGTATGTGTCTGCCTAGATGAAATGGTAGACAGGCCAACCTGATTTGCTGGGTATGACCAGCTTTCCTTGTTCCATGGCTTTTGCTTACTGGCCAAAGCCCTTGGTGCACCCCTATAGTGCATTTTAGGCCGAGTCTATATACTGAATATCTAAATATACCAGATTAAAAAAAAAACACAGCAAATTCTAATTTAGACTACATCTATGCCAAAAGTCTGAGAAACAATTTGTCTGATCTTGCAGTTCTCCTGCAACTTGAACACATCAGTCCCTAGTTGTAACTGGAACTTGGCTTCATTTTAAAGATTTCACTCCCTCCTTAACTGAGTTTAGAGTTTACCATGCACTCAGACCAGAGGGAAACTGTGGGGGTGTTTCATTAGTTTTTCAAAATCATACCACTTCCAGTCAGGTTCCTTGAGACTCATAAGCTGAACTCACTGAACTCCCAACTCACTGTAAACAAAATTAATTATCAGCTTATAGCCTGGTACAGAACACCTTGTATACCCCAAACTAACCATAAGACATTTCTGAATGTACTCTATGAATTACCCATCATGAACAATTATTTCACGACGGGTGATTTTAACTATTCATTGGTAGACTGGTGAACCTATACTTCAAATTTTGGGTATGCCTAGGGATTTCTGAACTCAGTAAATGAGTATCCCTTAGAACAAATTGTAAAAGATTGTTGACTGCACATTCTAGATCTTGTCCCCACCAACATTATCAACATATGTACCACTCCTATTGTGTCTTTGTCTTTCGTTAAATTTAATCACAAATTAGCAGTCAAAAAGAAAAAGTAAATCCTCTGCAATGATCTGCTCGGATCTAAAAATTCAATGGAAAAACAACAAAAACCACAGCAGAAACACAGCGACTGGATAAAACAAGCCAAGACTTTAATAAAAAATTATGAGTGCTTTCGCAAAACCACTTTTGCTTCTTCAGATCATACTCAACAACTAAAACACCATGAACTAAATACAAAGATACTATTCCCCTGGGCCACCCCAACCAATAGACACAGAAACAATTATGGCTGCTAAGTTACTAATTACTTGATACTAATACAATTCAAAGACTGAGCATGATTATCTTGAGCTTGTTTCTTGTTTGCTGTTCATTTTTTACTTTGATCATGTTTTCTCCATGAAACAAGTAGATAGTTATTGTCAGGCAGCAGGTCTTTTTTGGATAAGAAACATTTTTACAAGTGGGAGTATCACAGAGATTTCTACTTTCAGCATGTTACTTGGTACTTTTATAAAGCTGAATATAAGTTATAATTAGAACTGCAGTGCAAGGAGAAGCTTGCTTCTTTTTATACTTGATTTTGACTAGTATTCCAGTAATGTATTTAAAAAGTAATTTATTTTTTCATGCCTCACAACCTTTTTGTTTCCATCTAGATATTAAGTAAGCTGTCATGTAGCCAATACATTGAAATATTTTTTCTTCTACACTTCATTTTGCCTTGATTGGACTCTCGTAATGATGGTTTGGCACCCAGGGCAACGTATTTAACTAAAGTTCCAGCTGTGTTTTTGAGCATAGCTCCACCCCTTTCTAGTTGGCCACACCACTTCCCATTGGCCCCACCCATTCAGCTGTCTCCTGTAATCCCCCTTTAATTTGAAGTCACCAGCCACCACTGGATTTGACCAATGCTACAGAACAGGCAGAGTTGAGATGGATATTTAGACTGAGAGCACACCAAGACTATGGGTTGAATGATTATGTTGTTATACAACCAGCCTTAAAATCCAGAGGTCTGAAGAAATAAGTTTAAAACATTTTAAATAATGTTGTAGAATTTTATTGTATTGCATGTTTTCTGTGATGTAAATAGGTATGTTTGTAAAAATTGTTTTTAAAGTAGATAGACTGCTAATGACTTAATCATGCTCAGTCTTTGAATTGTATTAGTATCAAGTAATTAGTTACTTAGCAACCATAATTATCTCTGTGTCTATTGGTTGGGGTGACCCAGGGGAATAGTATCTTTGTATTTAGTTCATGGTGTTTTAGTTGTTGAGTATAATCTGAAGAAGTCAAAGTGATTTTGCAAAAGCACTCATCATTTTTTATTAAAGTCTTGGCTTGTTTTATCCATTTGCTGTGTTGCTGCTGTGGTTTTTGTTGTTTTTTCGATTACTCACAAATTAGTGACTTTCTCTTTAATGTCTCCAACACTCCTACATTTAATAATTTGTAATTTTTAGATTTCATGGATAAATCTACTCAAGCTGCATGTTAAGCTTTCATATTTTACTTGCAATATTTCCATTTCCCGTGTAGCTTCAGATGATACTTATACAAATCCGTTCTACATCCACCCGCAGAAGTGTCTAGATCAAGCTGTCCTAAATACAATGAATATAGTGGGATGCTTAAAAACATGCTACCCTGCCCCTAGCATAAGTAAACTTTATAAGAAAAGAAAACATGTTGAAAGTCCAATAATAAAACTAAATCCTCCTCCATTATGATTCTAGCAAAAAGATCAGCATAGAGCTAAAATCAACCATTAGGAAAATCAAAGCAAAATATGAAATCAAATTGGCTTCTGAGTCTAAGGATAACTACAAATTCTTCTTTAAATGCATCAGAAAATGAAACAGTAACACCCGGCAGTGTTCTGAACTCATGCAAAATGGCATCACCTACTCTGACCCTAAAGTCATAGCTAATGTACTGGCAGATAAAGTTAGTGTTGACTTTACCCCTGAAAAAGTCATTTAAACTCTGCAGATCCCCAAATCACTTACCATCCCTTGAAAGATAATCAAGGAGCATGTCCAAATTGAACTTTTAAAAGTTAAAAATACAACTTCAATGGGTCCAGACAACCTACCTGGCTGCCTAATAAATTCCACCAAACATACTCTAGTGGAACTCCTGAAAATTTTTAACTTATCCTTAGCCAGAGGATATGCCCCAGAAGTATGCAGAGCCACCATTGTGATGCACTATCACATCAGACCCTCTACCACAGACTCTGGGAATTATTGACCCATCAGCCTAACTAGTCTAATTTGCAAAGACATGGAACATATCATATGGAACTTCATGAAATATTACATTAAAAATAGCACTCAGAGAGTCATACAGCAATTTGGTTTTGACAAAGGGAGGTCATTTCTGCTTAATTTGTTTTAAACTTCTTTGATGAGGTCACTGAAGCAGTAGATAGTGGCCACTTGGTCCACAGAGTCTCTCTAGACCTGACTAAAGCATTTGATACCATCTCCTATGCTGATATTGAAAATTAAGGAAGAGATCTAAATGTAGACCCATATATTTTATGGTGCGTAGCTAACTGGTTCAAAGATAGAATTCATATAGTCAAGGTGGCAGCAGCCACTTCAGAAAGGAAAAGGGTAAGTACTGACATACCTCAAGGGTCAGTGCTTGGACTTCTTCCTTTTGGTATGTACTTCTAGGAGCTCAAACCACAAACCCAAAAACTATGGTTAACTAAGTCTGCCAATGACTATAAGCTGCATATTCTTCAGGACATGGAGATCCATACAACAAGAATTAATCCTTACAAGCCTTTGGTGTACTAAAAAAAGCTAAAAGTAAAAGCAAAGAAGGACTGCATTGTCAGTTTTGGTAAACAATTCTCAACTACAACGTACTGCACAGCAGTTACCACGCTTCAGATAGATATGATTTTTAAAGATCTTTCAATCATGGTTGAAAAAAAAACTTCTTAAACCACTGGGTAGCCTCAGTAGTCAGGAGCTCCTTCTGTATAGCACAACTAATTTCTAGAACCAGTTCAACAAGTTCAATAAAACGATCTTCCCACCTTACAGGCCAGTTATAGTGGATTCACTTTAGAAGCTCGAAATACTGAAATATCGAAATTCAGTATTTCGAGCCCTTAAAGTGGAATCCTGAGAACAGCGAAAGCTCAGAAGAGCAAAATTCAAAACCTTGAATACCGGCGGTTTTGAATTTCTCGCTTCTGAGGTTTTGCTGTGGCTATGGATTCAGGTAAGTGTGTGTGTGTGTGTGTGTGTGTGTGTGTGTGTGTGTGTGTGTGTGTGTGTGTGTGTGTGTGTGTCTGTGTTAAGGGTTTTAGGCAGGGGCTGTGGTGTGTGTCAGTGTGTTTTGTTGCTGTGATGTGTTTGTGTGAGGAGGATATAGCTTGTGTGGTGGTGTTTTGTGTGTGTTTGTGTGTAGTGCAACCTCGGAGTGAAAATATTTAAGTAGGGTGGTGTGGGGGGGCACAGGGGGGCTTGCCCCTCTGCTTTTATGTAGTAGAGAGCTTGTGTTTATGTGTGGGGAGGATGGTGTGTGTGTGTGTGTGTGTGTGTGTGTGTGTGTGTGTGTGTGTGTGTGTGTGTGCAGTAGAAGCACAAAATTCAAAATCTCCAGTGTGCGAGATTTTGAATTCCGCGGTTCTGAGTTTTCGTGGTTTCAAAAATTCGACTTTATAGCTTCGAAATACTGAGTTTCGATATTTCAGTATTTTGAGGCTATAAAGTGAATCCATTGTAGCATATAATACTCCCTTCAGCCTGTACCTATCCAGACACATCACTCAGCGAGAAAGACCCTAAAGGTTCCTAACAAAACATTTTAACAGAATAAAGTCCCTTAGCTACCAAGATTAACCTGACGCCTGCCCCTATACTCAGTCCCTTACAAAATCCTACAAGGTGATCTACTTTTTGCATTCATTGCCAGAAAGGATCTCACCTTCCTTAATCTCTTGCACCTCCAAAAGACAAATAGCTCCACAAATACTAGAACTGAATATTTAAATTTTCACCAATATATAAATAAACCATTTTGGTGAGATAGGTATTTTACCCAGTGTTTACCCCCACCTCTGGAACTGATGTCCCATACATGTAAAACATAACCTTGAATATTGGAATGGCATCCACGCCTCACAGTAAGACGTTGTCCCGTTCGATTCTCAGCTAGACCGTCTTCTGTGTCTAGACATGCGTGAATGGGCGTACCTTCGTTGAAGATTGTGCGTCAGAGCTGGCAATTCGGCATGTAAAAATCTACTGCCAATCATTAGCGGACCGGAGTTCCACTGGCGACCCCTAACCGGGAAAAGCCAAAAGACACAAGAACAACAACATTAATTACAATCTAATTAATTAATTAATTAATGTAATTGTCATTCTAGAAGTAGGAAGTAGATAGGGTGGGTATTGATAAGGTGCATATGGTATTTTGGCTTACTAGCCTTCTAATTCGTATGATCTTATGATTTTAGTTTATGGGGAGTAAAAGCAGAGCAGATATTACTTAATTGCTCTTCTGTGCTAAGCACTGATATATAGAAAGATCTCCTATAATGTAGAGGATTTTATTAGGGTCTTCTATCATAACCAGCATAATATGTACTAAAGACATGGATGCCAGGAAATTCAGACTGAGAGTGAAGCTCAAGAACTGAAGCTTTTTATCCATGTCAATAACACATAATAATGTCTATGGTAGGTGAGATGCAGTCATAATTCTTTGTAGTGCACAGAGCTTTAAAATCCTATAATACAATTAGTGCTGACTGAAAATTAATGACTCTGTGAAAAATGAATGGCTTTGAAAGTTGTTAGACACTTTGTTCTGCAACATCTTTTGTATAAAAGAAGGTTCATGCTACTCAAGTCAGAAGTGACAAACTTTATGACACCCATGCAGATGGGAACTGAAAGTCTGACTACTGAAAGGAGGGGGGGTATCCATATTCATCAAGGACACCCACACCTCAAGACTGGTGGCAACGCACGATGCATCGGAGACCATCCAGGTGCAATTAACCATAGGCAAGACTGCTCTGCAAATTGTAGCATGTTACAGGCCACCCTCACAAACTCAGGAACCTCACATGGCCTTCCTGAAAACACTAGAGGGGATAAATGTATCACCAAACACCATCATACTAGGTGACTTCAATTACCCTAATATAGACTGGGAACACTACTCAAGCCCAAACACCCTAGCCCAAAAGTTCCTGGAATTCATAAACTCAAATGCCATGGAACAACTAGTCACCATCCCCACAAGAGGAGATAACATACTTGATCTCATCATCACGAACATGGGAGCACAATGTTCAACACCGGAGGTGTACCCCTCACTGGTGAGATCAGACCACAAACTAATCTCGCTGGAGGTCCTCATCCCACCCCACCTGAAATAAAACAGACCACAGTAAAGAACTTCTCAAAAGCCGACTTCACACTTCTAAAGACTAGTGTGGTCTCCTTTAAGGCCCCTGAGCCGGCGGAAAACAGTACTCAAGCCGCTGAATCACTTACAAATGCCTTCTACCAGCACCTGCAGGACTGCATGGATAAGGCAATCCCAAGCAAAACAAAGACTCTTTGTACCAAAGGCAAGCGTCCAGTCTGGTGGACCCCAGCCATAAACAAACTCTACAACAAAAGGAGGAAGCTACTACAAGATAGAGCAAAATCCTTAAAAGGTAAGACACCCTTGATCACTATAAGTAAAAAACTAAGAGCTCTCATAAAATCATCCAAAGAAAATTTCGAGAGAAAAATAGCTAAAGACTCAAAAGACAATCATAAGGCCTTCTTTAGCTATGTTAGAAACCTGGGAGGAAACTCCCAGATATGCTCAGAGCTAGTTCAAAATGATGTGAAGATTACTGATCCTACAGACATTGCCAACATACTGGCTGACAGGTTCAGTGCAAACTTCTCCCCTCCCCCAAAAGGAGAGATATCTATACCAAACGATTGCAGCACCCCAAACATCTCCAGCGCCCAAGTGAGAACTGCTCTCTCCAAAGCAAAAAACACAGCATCCATGGGACCTGATGGTGTCCCCGGCTGTGTGCTCCATGAACTCAATGAGGAATTAAACCCACAGCTAGGACAGCTGTTTAATCAAAGTCTTACCTCTGGATACGCACCCAGGGAGTGGCGCACTGCAACTGTGGTACCACGTCACAAAGGCGGTGCCTCCACCGACCCTGGAAATTACCGCCCATTAGCTTGACAAGCCTTATCTGCAAAGCCATGGAGAGGATCATAATGGACCTCATAAATAAAGACATAGGGAATTTGCAGACTTTGGATCCAACCCAGTTTGGCTTTGTCAAAGGCAGATCATGCCTTTTAAACTTGGTTGACTTTTTGAAACAGTCACCAAAGCCATTGATGAGGGAAAGGCAGTCCATACAGCCTACCTCGATCTGGCTAAGGCCTTCGATACAATACCCCATTCGGGTATCATTGAAAAACTCATCAGCCTAAATGTCAACCCATACATCACAAGATGGGTTGCAAACTGGCTGAGTGACAGAACCCACAGGGTCAGAGCTGCTGGCGCCATGTCAGACTCAAAGCCTGTCACAAGTGGTGTCCCACAGGGCTCAGTCCTGGGCCCACTCTTGTTTGGCATCTACTTTTCCGAGTACAAGCAAACACAGGAGGGTTATGGCTGACAAAGTTTGCAGATGACTGCAAACTGGGCACCATAGTAGAAAACACATCTGACACAGATATCCTTCAGAAGGGTCTCACAGAAACGGATAACTGGTGCCAGAGCCACGGCCTAAAGTTAAATGCCAAAAATGCATAGTCATACCCTTCGGGAAAAACAAGGTTACCCCTAGCTACCAAATAGGTGGCAATCCACTGAGCACAGAAGAAGTTATCAGGGACCTGGGGACCCAGGTTGATAGTAGTCTGTCATTCGACACCCATGTAGCTAAAGTAGTTAGGAAGACCTTCTACATTGCCCACCTTATCATGAAGGGATTCTCATCTAGATCAAGGGAGGTCATAGTCTCCCTTTACTCATCACTCATCAGACCAATGATTGAGTACAATGCCCCATTCGGAATGTATCTGACCCGACACTTGCAGCAGCTGGAGAGGCCACAAAGTTCCTCACCAAAAGGATAAAGGGTCTCAAAAATCTGTCCTATGCTGCCCGACTGAAAGAACTCCAGCTCTATTCAGTCGCCACCGCTTGCTCAGAGGTGACCTTTGCCTAACATACAAGGCCATGTCAAACCCAGATTTGATGAATATGCTTCACCTCAAAAATCTAGATCCATCAGAGCCACAAGGGCGGAGACTTAAACCTTGACACGGCTATTAATAGGACGTGCTGGAGGGATAGATTCATCACCCAAAGACTCCCTATGCTGTGGAACAAAATCCCGGTACATGTGAGGCAGACCACCTCGCTGGCCTTGTTCAAGAGAAATCTTGACCAATGGATGGGAGATCGCAGATATACCCCAGGGATTACCTCAGTGTCACTGCTCGACAGAGGCACAGCAAAATAATGGGTATAGTTCCCCATACTAAAGGGGTGGTGTAAGCCACAAAACGATGGGCTAAGCTTGTAAATGCCCTCGGGCAGATAGCCTAGTATGAACCTATGAACCTAAATCCTGCACTAAAGCACTGTACGAGCACATCCACTCGTGCATGAATCAGGCCAGTCCAAACAGAACCAAGACGGTCTCCTCCAAAAAAAGGAACCCAATCTGGTGGTCCCCTGCCATAAACAAACTATACAACAGAAGGAAGAAACTGTTGCAGAAAAGAGGAAAATCCCAGGATGCAAAAAACTCCCTTACCAGCCTCAGTAAGAAGCTGAGATCCCTCATAAAATCCTCCAAAGCTAGTTACGAAAATAAAATTGCCAAAGATTCCAAGGACAACCACAAGGCATTCTATAGTTATGTCAAAAATCTAAATGGCAATGCTCAAATCTGCTCTGAGCTACAACAGAATGGCATTAAATATACTTATCCCAAGGATATTGCCAATATCCTGGCAGATCGATTCAGTGCCAACTTCACCCCCTCTCACCCCCTAAAGGGCCCATCTCAATATGAAAAGATTGCCAAATTCCGGTAATCACAGCCACACAGGTAAAAAACGCACTATCCAAAGCTAAGAATACAGCATCCATGGGACCAGACGACATCCTGGGCTGTGTACTACATGAACTGCAAAATGAACTGGCACCTCACCTAAGTGTCATGTTTAATCATAGCCTCACCTCAGGCTTCGTGCCCAGTGAGTAGCGTACAGCTACAGTTATCCCACTCTCTAGATGAGAGCTTTCATATGAGACTAAGCAGTTCTGTCTGTGTTACTTGGTTGTTGAGATATTTAGAAAAATGTGAAAATTATATGTATATAAATTAATATCATAAAAACAAAAGTTAATATCTATTTATCTGCAGTAAACAGAGGTCAAATATCAATACAGTTGAGTTTGCCATTGTGTAGGCTTTAAGATGAAATCTTTTAAAACCTTGTACATAGCATGGTTTTGGAATTATTGATGCAAATATGAACAAGGAATATTTGATGCCTACAGGCATCAGTAGGAGTTAATTGCAGATACACCTGGAGGCGTCAGTCAGATGTAATGATTAACATACAAGGCCATGTCAAACCCAGTGCTGTTGGACATGCTACACTTAAAGAAATCCCAATCCCTCAGAGCCACACGCTCCAGGGATCTAAACCTGGTCATCACAATGAACAAAACATGCTGGAGGGATAGGTTCCTGACACAGAGACTCCCCATACTCTGGAATAGACTGCCCATACATATCAAGCTGAGCTCCTCTTTGGCCCTCTTCAAAAGGAACCTTGACGATTGGATGGGAGATAGGAAATTCACCCCGGGAATCATGTCAGTCACCTTGCTAGACAGGGGACCAGGGAATTAAATATTCTGGGAAGAAATATCCAGGGAATTGTTATGGCTAGGCTTGTATAGGCCCTAGGGTCGATAGCCTAGTACCAACCTATGAACCTATGAAAACAGAGTATCTAACAGCTTTTAAAGCTGTTTTTACTTTCTGACATAATTTCTTGCAGTCTGGCACTGTCTGCTGTGATTCCCTAGCATAAGACCCAGTCTTTGCAGTGCTTAGGGGAACTTTTATTAAATACCTTTATCATGTCAGAATGGTGCTTAACAAGCATGTCTAGTTCCCATTTTTAAACATAATTGTGGCATTCCTTGTACTATAATATACGGCTGCACTGGATATTAATGATCCAGCCTTATCTATGATAACAAAAGTCACTTAGACAAACTAAGGGGAAGTTTACAATAACCGTTCAACATAGGCAGCAGTTTTGTTTTTCTTTTCTTGGAGAGCGGACTAAAATAGAACACCTGGAAAAAATAACTGGACATGGAGAGAACATACAAACTTCAAAGTGATGCGGACTAACATACAGAACCTGGGGCTGTGAAGTAGTAGCCCTGACCCTTGTGTCATCATGCCACTAAAGAATATTAATATAAGTCATTATAATTCATTTTAAAAACCCAAGTTGTTGAACAATGTTTTAATAATTGGTAAAATTATAACATTTTAATACAATCACAGCCCCTTGCTTTTGCTAGCACAAAAGTTATCAGGTAAATGTTTCTTTAAAAGTGCTAAGGACAAAGTGTTACTGACATAATTACCCAAAAATTGCAGAAATTCACTGTTTATGCATCATTACAGTTATGGAATGGCTTTTACATTGACCAGTAAAACAGGAAAGTAATATTTCATAACTGAAAAAAATGCAGGAACAATTATACCAACACAACAGACAAAAAAGATGCAGTAATTGTGCAATCTCCTCAAGTGACAGTTTGGACATCTGTCCTGCAATAATCCAGTCTCTTTATGTGACCCTGATCACTGTTCTGCCAAAGCACTGGCTGAATGAGGGGTGTGTGAGAAAAAAAAAACTTATCATTTTATAAAATGCATTACCAAACTTTCAGGTCAGCTCTTGTTTTTAGAATGTTGAGCAAGAAGGACAGCAGGTTCTTAGTACGCATGCAATCATAAGAATGCATTGTAGAACTGCTGCAAACCCCAAACACATGACAAGGTTTTCCACTACACTTACAACCTCATAACTCTGCAAAAAGATCTTAATCTTGGAAGGCAAACAGATGTACTCACATTCTGGGGTTCACCTTTATTCTTAGATAACTTTCTCCTTGCAGTTTGAATGTTGTGTCTGTGTCTACTTTGGCGTACTCAGGTTGTGTCCCTAAAAGATGCTGGCTACTTCCCTATTCTAATAAAATGTCCCTATATACAGCATTTACCCTTGCCTTTATAGCCTGAATCATGGCTGACAGGGGTCTGAGAAAGACCATTACGTATGCCCTTTTAGCAAGTGAATAAGTGAAAAATAAAACAATGACTAAGTGATATGCTGAAGTACCTTCTTAGCTAAACATGATTTTGTGCGACTCTCATTTATATAACTTTATTAACTCTGTCATTAATGATATTTGTAATACTGTCAGAATGACAAAAATACAATTTATACTTTTACAAAAAATATACAAGTTGCCTCACAAGGTAATTGCATTGTCTTTCTTCTGCTAAATTGTGACTTAAGGGGAGGTTGTAAAAATATATAAACATACACCCTGGAATTCATTTCCTGATGTCACCAAGCCAGCCAATGCTTACCTTTTGGGCACAACTCTACTCTATGGATATGAACGATTAACACAGTGAAAATGCCATGAGAAAACAGCCTCTCAGCTAGAGCAGGGCCTAGGGTGAGACAAAGTATTCCCCAGGAATGGGTGAGTAATGAAGATGAGAAAATATTATGAACATGCCACGTACACCCTGTGATATGACTTAGAGTGTTCACGTGCTCATATCAGCAGCAAGAATAGAAAGACGATTCTAAGGCATAAATGTCTCACTGTAGATGTTAAATCTAATTGTTGTCCAGATTAAATGGTGGAAATGAAAGTATATGGCAGTTTGAAAAAGTAGAATGCAAGATGAGGGAAGCACATAGGAGAAACATTTCAGAAATGAATTGTATGCTGGAGAAGAAAAATAGGGCATTTTTTTGTGGGACGGATGCCCATTTTCTATATACCAAGAATGTATGGTGGGGAAGGAAATATGGAAAGCTGAAGGCTTGTTAAGAGAGTTAAGGTAGTTAGCTGCGGCACACACAGAAACATGTAAGACAGACAAAACTGACAAGGGAGGTGCTGACAGAAATGGAGATGGGAGAGATAATAGATAAGGAGGCATCAAACCCACAGAGGAAAGATAACAATGATGCGGAGGATTGGACAACAAACAGGGGTGGGAACACAAGGATAGGATGGATTTGACCCCCCCCCAGTATCACTCTGCTCATGTCTGACCCAGTGTGAGTCTATTCACCCCCTTCTGCTCCCTCATTACATGGACCTGGCTCTAATGGACCAGCCAGTGCTGGTCAAATACATAACTCTACAAGCCACAGGAAGAATCTTTCCAGGTGGCCAATGCAGGCATTAAGACACCAGTCCACCACCTCCCTCACCATGTCTGGAAGCTGCCACTGGGTGACATCTTGTTTATCAAACCTGATAGAGTCACCAGCAGAAACTACAGCACTGCCAAACAGTGAAGCCTCACCAGAGTCAGGGTTAGGGGGTGTATCAGCCCCCGCTGCTAAAAAGTAGCATTCAAACAGTGCTTGCAACATATGTGTGACCTTTCTGTTAACAAGGAAACAAAAACATGTGTCATATTAGCTTTAACCATCCAGGAGGACAATATAGGATGAGTTAATGAATGTATGGTGTCTGAAATATATATCCCATTTAGCAGATTTATATAAATTGTGCATCAAATAAAGTCTCCAATGCATTGTTACAGTAGGGTTCAGTTACAACTAGGTACTATTTGTGCATCAAATAAAGTCTCCAATACATTGTTACAGTAGGGTTCAGTTACAACTAGGTACTATTTGTGCATCAAATAAAGTCTCCAATGCATTGTTACAGTAGGGTTCAGTTACAACTAGGTACTATTTGTGCATCAAATAAAGTCTCCAATACATTGTTACAGTAGGGTTCAGTTACAACTAGGTACTATTTGTGCATCAAATAAAGTCTCCAATACATTGTTACAGTAGGGTTCAGTTACAACTAGGTACTATTTGTGCATCAAATAAAGTCTCCAATACATTGTTACAGTAGGGTTCAGTTACAACTAGGTACTATTTGTGCATCAAATAAAGTCTCCAATGCATTGTTACAGTAGGGTTCAGTTACAACTAGGTACTATTTGTGCATCAAATAAAGTCTCCAATGCATTGTTACAGTAGGGTTCAGTTACAACTAGGTACTATTTGTGCATCAAATAAAGTCTCCAATACATTGTTACAGTAGGGTTCAGTTACAACTAGGTACTATTTGTGCATCAAATAAAGTCTCCAATGCATTGTTACAGTAGGGTTCAGTTACAACTAGGTACTATTTGTGCATCAAATAAAGTCTCCAATGCATTGTTACAGTAGGGTTCAGTTACAACTAGGTACTATTTGTGCATCAAATAAAGTCTCCAATACATTGTTACAGTAGGGTTCAGTTACAACTAGGTACTATTTGTGCATCAAATAAAGTCTCCAATACATTGTTACAGTAGGGTTCAGTTACAACTAGGTACTATCTAACACTGATGATAGGCTGCATCACAGAACTATCATCATGGGCATTGGCTGATGGCAACAGTGAGGCTGTGTCTTACTCTGTCACACTACAACTAGCAGTTGGTGACAGCAGTGGCATTGTGTCCCACTCTCTCACCATGGAAATGGTTTGGTTACAGAATTAAGAGTATGCCTTACTCTTTTACTATTTAACCCGGACAGAATGACAGCATGATTCCATGAAAACAGGATCTAGTGATAGTAGTGAGACTGGGTTCTATGTGATCACCTTAGAAGCAGAAACTGATAACAGCTGATGGACTGTGTCTCACTGGCACCATGACTGCCAAAGCTTATGATGGTACGGAGACAGACTCTGGGCCTATCAACATAGTAGAAAAAGCTGTTGACAAGAGTGGGGTCATGTCCCACTCTATAACCATGGTAACACCAGCTAATGACAGCAGTGAGATTGACTCCCAGTCTGCCAACATAAGTTGGTAACATACGTTTCACTACTTTTCCCCTAAGTCCTTCTGCAGTCCACTCTTTACCTTTGGTATTTACTTTGGCCTCCATTCTGCCTTGTTCACCCTTTCATGTTGATCCATGTTTATAATTTTTGCATCATGCACCCTTTTGTGATATTAATCATGTTACTACACAAATAAATGCACAACTTACAGTGCACAACTTACAGTGTGGCATAGTTAATTTATTTCTTTACATTGCGTTGACCACGTTGGCCCTACTGGGCAAAGCAGTTTTTAAAGGGCACAGAGGAAAAGAAACTATAGTGTAAAGACAAATATACAAAATGCAAGCTTATAAAATGAGACATAGTTAACATGTTTGCATTGTAATTACACTGAGATTAACATCAGTTCTGTAGATTCAACTATACTTTATGAGGAATTAAAAAAGTTACCATACTTCAGTGAGATATAGAAGTGGAAGTAAGAAAAATGGATTGTTTCGAGAAGATAGGTTGTGGAATTACAAGAGAGAAAAAGACAAACAGAAAAATTCAGACAAATTTTGCAAATAAAAATTGAATAAAAAAAGAAAAGAAAAAAGGGGGGGAAGTAATCAATGGAGTAACCAGATGAATAAAGTGTAGTTTAAAGTAAGAGATGAGACAAAGACATGTGATGTATATATTCATTTGGTTAATATCACTTTTAGGACATCTAGGAATGATACAGGGATTGGTGATGTACAAGACTGCTTGCCATGTTCATAGGTTCATAGGTTCATAGGTTCATACTAGGCTATCTGCCCAAGGGCATTTATAAGCCTAGCCCATAGTTATGTGGCTTTCGCCACCCCTTTAGTTTGAATAAAAACTATGCCTATCATTTTGCTGTGCCTCTGTCAAGCAGTGACACTGAAGTAATCCCTGGGGTATATCTGCGATCTCCCATCCATTGGTCAAGATTCCTCTTGAACAAGGCCAGCGAGGTGCTCTGCCTCACATGTACCGGGATTTTGTTCCACAGCATAGGGAGTCTCTGGGTGATGAATCTGTCCCTCCAGCACGTTCTATTTATAACCGTGTCAAGGTTTAAGTCTCCTGCCCTTGTGGTTCTGAGGGATCTAGATTTTTGAGGTGAAGCATATTCATCAAATCTGGGTTTGACATGGCCTTATATGTCAGGCACAGGTCACCTCTGAGCAAGCGGTATGAGACTGAATAGAGCTGGAGTTCTTTCAGTCAGGCAGCATAAGACATATTTTTGAGACCCTTTATCCTTTTGGTGAGGAACTTTTGGGGCCTTTCAAGCTGCAGCAGGTGTCTGGTCAGATACATTCCGAACGGGGCATTGTACTCAATCATAGGTCTAATGAGTGATGAGAAGAGGGGGACGATGACCTCTCTTGATCTAGATGTGAATCCCTTCATGATCAGGTGGGCGATATAGAAGGTTTTCCTAACTACTTTAGCAACATGAGTGTCAAACGAAAGGCTACTGTCAACCTGGGTCCCCAGATCCCTGATGACTTTTTCTGTGCTCAGTGGATTGCCACCTGTATGGTAGCTAGGGGTAACCTTGTTTTTCCCGAAGGGTATGACTATGCATTTTTTGGCGTTTAACTTCAGGCCATGGCTCTGGCACCAGTTATCCGTTTCTGTGAGGCCCTTCTGGAGGATATCTGTGTCAGATGTGTTTTCGACTATGGCGCCCAGTTTGCAGTCATCTGCAAACTTTGTCAGCCATAACCCTCCTGTGTTTGCTTGTACTTCAGAAAAGTAGATGCCGAACAAGAGTGGACCCAGGACTGAGCCCTGTGGGACACCACTTGTGACAGGCTTTGAGTCTGACATGGCTCCAGCAACTCTGACCCTGTGGGTTCTGTCACTTAGCCAGTTTGCAACCCATCTTGTGATGTATGGGTTTACATTCAAGCTGATGAGTTTTTCGATGATACCTGAGTGGGGTATTGTGTCGAAGGCCTTTGCCAGGTCGAGGTAGGCTGTATGGACTGTCTTTCTCTCATCAATGGCCTTGGTGACTGTCTCGAAAAAGTCAACCAAGTTTAAGAGGCAGGATCTGCCTTTGACACAGCCAAACTGGGTTGGATCCAAAGTCTGCAAGTTCCCTATGTCTTTATTTATGAGTTCCATTATGATCCTCATGTTGTGAATAATTCTAAGTTTCCATGGGTATGGAGTTCCATTCACTTACAAGCAATGTTGTGCTAGTTACTTATAAAAGTAATAAGTTACTATTACTAGTTACTTTTCAGTGAAAGTAATATATTATAGGTTCATAGGTTGATAACCTTGCCATTAAATGGTTTAGTTCATATCTGAGTAACAGACAACAAGCCGTTCTTTGGGACAACCACATCTCTTCCTTACTGCCCGTTTCTATTGGAGTCCCTCAGGGCTCTATTCTTGGTCCACTTCTCTTCTCCCTCTATATTAATGATCTTCACTCTGTAATCCCTCAAGCTACCTGCATTCAATACGCTGATGACTCCACTATTATTTGTTCAGCATCCTCCTCTTCAGATCTAATCTCACTAACTCAAAATATGTTCAACACAGTAGAAACATGGTTTACTAGATGGTACCTCCTTCTAAATGCTAAAAAAACTAAACTTCTCCTCTTCACCCCCACCACTCGTACCTCCCCATTAAACTTCACCATCTTGTCAAACAACGCCACTGTCATCTCTCCTGACTCAACAACTAAACTGCTAGGAATAACCATTGATAACAATCTCACTTTTGATCAACACATCAATAACACCATCAAATCAGTTAACAGAAAAATAGGATCCTTATACCGTATTAAACCATTTCTCACCCCATCTACTAGAGCTACTATTGCCCACTCCCATCTTATATCTACTCTCTTTTATGCCTCTCCTATCTTCACCAACCTCAAGAAAGCTAACCTAAACAAACTAGCAACTTGCTATAATAACATTGCCCGCTTTGCCACTGGTAACCCTTTCAGAACCCATCACTGTCTTAATTTGAAACTTTTAGGCTGGCTAGAACTACAAAACTATCTTATAATCTCACAACTTACTATTGCCCACAAAATACTATATCAACCTGATAACACCCCTATACTTTCACAACTTTTACTCCCTTATAACAATCTTACCTCCCTTCGATCCTCTTGTAAACTCATGATCAAATCCATAAAGTCCCACAACTTAGCTGGCGACTCTCTATTCACTAATGCTGTAGGTAGAATATGGAATCTGCTACCTAGGGATATAACTGATCACATCCTTACCTCTCTTCAAACAAAAAATCAAACTGTACTTCCAAAATCACTGGCTGTGTTCATGTAGTACACCAGACTAACTTCTCTCATTACCCTTTTCTCTACCTTTAACCCTACTCTGTGCTTAATAGTTTAGCAAATACCTAGATTTTCTTTGCCCTTTCTAGTCCTTCTTTTCTCTGACCTATGTCTCTCATCTCTCCCATCTCCTCTCTTTTGTCTTCTTTCTTTACTCACTTCTTACTACTGTCTCTTCCCTCTTTTCTAATCTTGTGTTACTCCTTAACTTTTCTAGTCACTTGTACTTTAACTCTTTTTCTATATTGTAGAAGCTTTTTGGCGTAGCCTTTATCCATTAATTAAGATGCTTTGTAACTGACCTAGCATTATTCATGATTACTGTAGTTTTGTGTGCCTTAACTTCTTGTTGATTTTATTACTATTTTATATTCTTACTTTTATTTTTAATTCTTTATTATTAACATGTCTCATTGTTATATTTTGTGTGGAGCTTTTCTCCCCGGGCCTCTACTGAAAATGGAAATATATCCAGCTAGACTAGCCCGGTCAACAAATGTAAAATAAAAATAAATAAATAGGTTCATAGGTAGGTACTAGGCTATTGGCCCTAGGGACTATATAAGCCCAGGCAAATGGTACCCTGGCTTTTGCCACCCAAAAAAAATATTTTCCTGTGCCCCTGTCAAGCAGAGCCACAGAAGCGATCCCTGGGGTGAATTTCCTATCTCCCATCCAATCATCAAGAACCCTCTTGAAGAGTGCTAATGAGGAGCTTTGTTTGACAAAGATAGGTAGTTTGTTCCAGAGTACGGGAAGTCTCTGAGACAGGAATCTATCCCTCCAGCATGTTCTGTTTATTGTGGTGACAAGGTTTAGGTCCCTAGAGCGTGTAGCTCAGAGGGATTGGGATTTCTTTATGTGGAGCATGTCCAACAGCTCTGGGTTTGACATAGCTTTCTATGTTAGGCAGAGATCGCCTCTGAGTAGGCGATATGCGACAGAGTAAAGATGGAGT
>NC_056749.1:693852870-693855370 GCF_019279795.1 Protopterus annectens
GATAAGAGTTTGTTTTTTATATAGACTCCTTTTCTAATGTATACATTAGCAACTGTAGTTGCTATTCTGCTGATATGAAAACCAGCCCTATTCTTGCATTTCCGAAGTACCGGAATGCCACTTCAGAAAAGGCTAACTGGGCTGCTGTATGAAACAGTGAGGGCTTCTTCCTATTGATTCAGATCATCTTTGGTGATTAAGTACAAAAAAGAGTAAAATCCCAAGAAGGGAAGACATCCCTGATCAGTATCAGCAAGAAACTACGAGCCCTCATAAAATCATCCAAGGTTAGCTTCGAAAGAAAAATTGCCAAGGACTCCAAAGATAACCACAAGGTATTCTTTAGCTATGTCAAGAATCTAAGTGGCAATTCTCAGATCGGCTTGGAGTTAGTGCAGAATGGCACAAAATACACTGAACCGACCAATATCGCCAACATCCTGGCAGACAGGTTCAGTGCAAACTTCACCCCCCTCTCAGCCCCAAAAAGGCCCATAACCATACCAGAAGAATGTAGTGCCCCTGAAATCACAGACACTCAGGTTAAAACAGCCCTCTCCAAAGCCAAAAACACAGCATCAATTGGACCGGACGGTGTCCCAGGCTGTGTCCTACATGAGCTCAAAGATTAACTAACCCCTCACCTAAACACACTGTTCAAACTCAGCCTCTCCACAGGCTACATGCCCATAGAGTGGCACACAGCAACGGTTATTCCTCCACAAAGGTGGAGCCACATCAGACCCCAGGAACTATCACCCTATAAGCCTGACTAGCTTGGTCTGCAAGGCTATGGAGCACATCATCAAGGATCTCATTAACAGAGACATTGGGAACCTCCAAACACTGGACCCTACCCAGTTCGGCTTTGTTAAGGGCAGATCATGCCTCCTAAACCTGGTGGACTTCTCTGAGACAGTTACCAAGGTTATAGATGAGGGAAAGCTGGTCCACACAGCCTACCTGGACCTCACAAAGGCCTTCAACACCATTCCTCATTCTGGTATTATAGACAAGCTCACCAGCCTGAACATAAACCCCTATGTCGCAAGATGGGTTGCCAACTGACTCACGGACAGAACCCACATGGTAAGAGTTGCTGGAGCTAGGTCTGACTCTAAACCAGTAACAAGTGGCATTCCCCAAGGCTCAGTCCTAGGACCCCTCCTGTTCGGCATATACTTCTCAGAGGTACAGGCAAGCACTGGAGGACTATGGTTGACCAAGTTCACAGATGACTGCAAACTAGGGGCTATAATTGACTCTCCAGCTGACACAGACATCCTCCAAAAGGGTCTCACTGAGACAGATACCTGGTGTCAAAACCATTGCCTCAAGCTAAATGTCAAAAAGTGCATAGTCTTCCCTTTTGGAAAAAAACAAAGTACCCACAAACTACCACATAGGTGGTAGCCCCCTAAATACGGAATATGTAATAAGGGATCTGGGGACCCAAGTAGATAGTAATCTCTCCTTTGATAATCACATTGCTAAAGTGGCTAGAAAATCCTTCTATGTGGCCCACCTAATCACAAAAGGGTTTACATCCAAATCAAAAGAGGTCATTGTGCCCCTCTATGCATCACTTATCAGACCCATTATAGAGTACAATGCCCCATTTGGGATGTACTTTACAAGACACATCTGCAACAGCTGGAAAGACCACAGAAGTACCTCACCAAGAGGATCACTGGCTTAAAACAGGTGCCCTATGCAGCTCGACTGAAGAAACTCCAGCTGTACTTGGTTGCATACCGCCTACTCAGAGTTGATCTCTGCCTGACATACAAAGCCATGTCCAACCCAAAATTGATGGACATGCTCCACCTAAAGAAAACCATATCCCCTTGTGCCACACACTCTGGGGATCTAAACCTCACCACAACAATAAATAGGATGTGCTGGAGGGATAGATTCCTGTCCCAGAGACTTCCCATGCTCTGGAACAAGATTCCAATCTACATTAGGCAGAGCTCCTCACTAACAGTCTTTAAGAGAAACCTTGACGAGTGGATGGGAAACAGAAAGTTTACCCCAGGGATCACTTCAGTGGCTCTGTTGCACAGAGGCATAGTGAACTCATCTAAGGAGGCAGCGAAAGCCAATACATTTTGGCTAGGCTTATAAATGCCTTTGGGAAGATAGCCTAGTACCTACCTATGAACCTATGAACCTATAAGGCAGTCTGAAGAAAGAGGAAAAGTCATGGAGGACTTGGATTTTTGTAAGGGAGTAATTTTTCTTTCTTTGTATTTTTTAAGAAGACTATGCATGCCACAGTGCCACCCAGGTAAGTAACCACTTGATACTTCTTTCAGCATTTGATCAAATAAATCACTGGGGTATCCTCTATTCAAAAATAACTCCTTCAATTTAGTACTTTCACTTATAAAAGTTTCATAGTCAGAAGTCATTCTACAAGGATCAGAAGAAAGAAAAGGCAAATTTGCTCCAATTCTAGGGAAAACATTACCTCTAAAAGGAACTGAAGAAAAACTGA